>NC_045129.1:19242723-19542723 GCF_007655135.1 Punica granatum | reverse complement strand
AGGGTTTTGCCGTCTGTTTTGCCCCATTGTGAATGTCTGCTAGAGTTTTCTGGGCAATGCGGTATGAACTTCATTTGCCGTAATTCCATCAGACCATTCTCCGGCTATGCTCTTCTGAAGAGGGGTATGCTTGTTTTGCCGTTCGGAAGTCATTTGAGGTATCTGTGTGACTTCCAAGAGACAATCTGAAGCATTGTTCATGCTCTGTGTGCTGATGGGGCATGGCCGCGTCTGATATTTGGCATTAACTTTTCTCCAGGAAACCGGCATTTTTGGACTTCCACTGAAAAGTTGTCTGTATACAGAAAATTATTCTGTATAGAGCAGATGATTTGCAAAATGCCTTTGAAGACATTTTCCATCCTTTTGGCACTGATGTGGATTTTTGGAGTCCAATATTTACTATCTTCCGACGACCGAGCGAACTATCGGAAAATAGTACCGTCCGTGTAATACACTGAAAATGCCGGTTTTGGACATTGTTGAGCTCTCTGGTCGCTCTGTTGCCTTTTGGTGACCCGTAGAGTCCTTCTGTCATGTCCATGGGCCATTTGCTCAATTTTGCCAACTTGAGGATGAATAGTGATTTCTCGCTCTGCCGAGCCGTTTTCTGTGTTCTGCTCAAGTCGTGGCTTGGATCATTGCTAATATCGTTGTTTGGAATGGTGAGCCAAAATGGGGTGCTGACCTATAATATGAGATCACTACCATCGAATAATGTCACAAACGGGATGAACGGGACGTATTATTTGGATAATTAAATCATTTGGACTAAACAATTGGGTGAATCAATCCTCCATTTGTAAACGCATCGATGATTTACGGAACGGTGAAAATGCCCTTTTTCATTAAAAATCTCACAATTTCAAAATACCGAGATACGTAACACGAGTGGAATTGATGTCTAATGAGTACTCGCGTACCATGACTCGAGTCCGGGCCCGATTTGGGACGGCTCGAGTCGAGATGCGCGAGTCCTCCTTAGACTCCTTTGTGCGACGTGATCTCCAATTTGCATACAAACACCACAATTTTATTCCAAGGGCATAATTGCCATTCCGTGACTCACCGATACCCTAGGCGCTAGGGAGCCGGAAACGCCTCGATCTATGGACTGAAAGGGGCAACCCATCCGAGTACGAGTCTCATTCGTATAGCCCATTCCGTCCATTTTCGGTGTTCCTATCTTCCTATCATGGATTCGGTGGGGAGCATTTCACTTCAATTACAAAACACGAACAACCGGATTAATCGTACATTCGACTTAATCGAACCCTAGACAATGGATAGGTGGGATAATAGATCCCAATCTAAAGTCAAAAGACGAGTTTGGTTAAATCGGTGAAACCGCAGTGACATTTAACTACATAAAAGTCATAAAACAAACACACACATGTAATTGGCTTAGAACCTTATCCTAGCCCGCCCTCTATGTTTGCCTCGGTTAGATGCATTGTTTGCCAATCAACCACGGATAATAACTGATTAAATCACGTACAGTCGGCCTAATACCCAATTCGTTTGTATTCACTGACACTTGTCAGTTATTGTCAGTTGCTTTCTGTATTGTGTTAGTTATATCAGTTTTCTTCTATTTTATTCTTGCTCTTGATGATTTATTGCGGTTCGGGCCCGAACCCATAGGTTACGTGTTGCACGGGGTCCAACGCCCCAAATCACCGAACACGAGGTCTAACGCCTCTCAATTCACCGAGCGCGTGCAACCCGAGTGCGGAATGGGATCTAGCCTCGAGTCACCATCATACTCCAAATATGGCCTAGGTGGAAGGCGATTTGGATTGGATGTGTGAAACGTGTTTAGATATCACCCGGGAGCTCGATCGGTCCAACGGTTACAGTGGGAACTAATCGGTTCTCCTGCAAACCATTGGTTCAATCGGACCCGACCCCCGGCTCCTTGAAGCCCGCGTTGCCTTAATTTATTTATCGGTTATTCAAAACATACGGTGAGCCGGAGGGGAATATTGGCCCAATGCAAACTGATCGGGATTCATTTAATTCATTCAATTGTATTCTGTAATTATTCGAGTGCACATTGTGAGGATCTTATTTGTGTATTTATTCATATACTTGTAAGGATCCCTATCGGTGAGCAAGAGGTCTTAGTGTTGAGTCGGTTAAGTCGGTCTATCGTCATCAAGGGACGAGTAAGCTCGAATAATCATGGTCTCGGTTCGCGCAGGGAATCGACCATTACGGTCCGAAGAACTGTAACTCTAAGATAGCGAACCAATTCCTTGACTCTCAAGCATACTCATCCTTCGGATCCTCGGCCCAACTCAATCGATTCATCGATTTTACGGTGTCAAAACGAGCGAGTCAAGCGCAACTATAATTCACCCGGTAAATAAACAAAATGGCAAGCCTAGCAAGCTAGAGTACCGAAAGGGCGTGCGGGATATAGGCCCGCACGTAATAGAACCCCCGAATTCGGAATTTCCGGTTCCATACGACCATTGCCTTAGCATTTAGGTGTACCCCGTACCCCTAGACCCAGGTAACTTGCCGACCCTCGACCCTCGGGTCGTAAAATGGCAAGTGGCGACTCCTTCTCACGTGCGTCCGTCGCGCGTCCCTGGGAAGGTGGACACTCCCAAGCCGCGTTTGCTTAGGCATCGCGCATGCGTGCCCCGACGAGATCAAATTCCGGTGCGCACAGCTTGGCAACTCCACTGGGGACACTTAGAAGGTTCGGGCTCGTTCCCGCTTGCTTTGTTTGCTTGCTTATTTACCGCTTTCCGCATTTCCCGCTTATATACTTAACGCACTTTTATTTCCCGCACATGCATTGCATATCATACTAGCTTCTAGGTACCTATGGGTCGCGTCCCACGACCGGTAATAGGAGCATAGGTTAAATAGGGGTTCCGAGTAAGGGTACGTTGCACGGTTGGACCGTCGATTAGGCCCCCAAAGATCCCCGCTTGATTTCAAGGAATTGACACCCTTGAGTCGGGAGCCCCCATCCTTACGTAGCACGGTCCCTGTAGTACCGAAACCATGCATCGTACTATGCTTCCATGCCGTCCTCCAACTCGACTCCGACAATAGTCCATCGAGTCGGCCTGCGTGCTAATTTGAATCTTTTTCTGTTTCAAGAGCGATGTACATGTACCTTGTATCATGAATTAAGCCGTGGGCATTTACATTTTCGCAAGCATGCATCATGTAAATTTTCAAAATTAGGATGTCATTCCCATTGATGAGTCTTAAGTCGATCTTCCTTTCATCTTGGTAAGGGATGGCGCACTCATCCTCATGTACGCGCCTCGATAGAGTCACACCGCCACTCAAGGAGATTGCCCGCATATGGACAGCGCTACGCCCGGTCGACCGCCACTATATCGCTGCGTTCGTAGGAGATGTTCCCTTTTTGGCTACCCAACATGTAGATTGGAATTTCCTCGAGGCCGCCATCGCATTCTGGAACCCAAGTCGTGCCGTCTTCGATATACAGGGTACCGAGCTCACGCCAACCATCGAGGAGTACCAGACACTCATCGGTCGGACTGCAGTTGTCCACGGCATTGTAGAACCCAACTTCCACACCACCCGACCAACCCTAATCTCACGCCTACTCGGGGTTCCTACGACCCGTTTAAATGCTGAACTCGCATACTCCGGCAGCACGGAGATTGCAATCGAGAAACTCCTTCTTTTTATTGAGTCCCGAGCGCATAGGGTCCAGGGGGATTTTCTTCGAAAGGATTTGTGTCATGCTGTTCTATTGCTAATCTTTGGGACCCTCTCATTCCCTCGCTCGCATAGTCTCATCGATGCGGCCTTGGCCGGTGTTGTCCTCCAAGTGGTCGGAGGGCGCGGTTACGAGGTAGCCCTTGTGGCGGAGACCGTTCGGTCCCTTGACCGTGTTTTGAGAACACGCGACCGAAGAATAAGAGGATCCCCCATCCTCTTACAAATTTGGTTTCAAAGCCACGCAAACCCCTTCGGTCTAGTGCGCCCGGTTATGTATTTTAATGGTTCTGAGTCGATCATTTCTCGATTGTTGTCCCTCGTGCGTGTGGAAGAACGCAAGATTTCCGAGTGGATCAAAATTTCTCGCGAAATACCACCTAGGGGCTTTAAGTGGCGAGCCGCGTGGATGCCACCCGGACCCGCGGCCCTTAGGTGTCCTGATTTTAACGGAGTCCCACTCGTAAGTCATGCGGGGTCCACCGCATATTTCCCGGCGCGAGTGATGAGGCAGTTTGGTGCTAGTTTCACGGGGCCTACGGAAGCGTGAAAGAAATAGAAATTCAAAATTTCCTACCCGTGAAACTAGATCCCAAGACCTTCTAGTAGAATGGGAATAGATAAAGTGTACCTGAAATCTTTTAAACTGTCGATCGAGCGTCCCACGCGTGACGCCTCTACCGGTATCCACACCGACTTCGTCGACGAGTCTTCGAGATCAACGGTGCTAGCGGCCAACGCTCGAAGGAAACACCGATGCGACTCCGATCTTTATTAGATGAATTGAGCTCTTTGAATCAAACAATTTGATTCGAAAGTTCATACACATATATGGGTGCACGTGCATACAAAGTCTTACAAATGCATCATATGCATTCTTCTGTACGCCCACACATTCATATGCATCATATGCATATAAACTATACATATGCCCATCCATTCAATTCTTGAATGGAAGCCATGTGTAAGTATGCATGAAAACATGCAATGTAACACATGTCTTGAATGGCCATGCATGCATGCCATTATCTGGCCGTCCATGCAAAAGCCAAATGGCTTTATTTCGTGCCGCCGTGCGTCTCTATTTCGTGTATAAATCGAGTCCAATTAATCTAGCAAATCGGGTCTAGTTAATCGGTAAATTTAATCTCATTAAATATTCGATTAACTAATCGCACCATAACTCGTCTAATCTCTATTAGACAGATGTAGTGTTTCAAAACCATCTCGTCGATTTGGTCGTAGTGTGTGACCCTGTAGGTTCCCGATTACGTTGACAGTAATATCGAAATCTCTATTTCAATATTACAAACAGTGAGCGGCATCTAGCAATACATCACTGCTACTCAAGTAATCAGAAAGTCAATTTCTCGACGAATCTTGTGACCTATGTTACTGTGCAGTATAATCCCTTTGTCCTCTATATCTCTATTGAGCCCAAGGCATGGTCGTTGTCATCCTTGTATGGTTCAATCTCTCTTTCTTGGTTTACCGGGTAAGTCTATCAGAACAAATGAGATCGATATCCCTATATCGACTCATTTGGGTATGCATACACTTATAGACTCTGCCCACCAAGCGGCCGTGAGATATCACTCCCATTACGTAGGAGGGACAAATTCTATCTTGGTCACTCACATTCCTCTCCATGCTCTGTGGTATACCCAATAACTGTCTTTATAACCAGCCTGTTACGGTGGCATTTGACAGTATCAAAGTATACGACATTACATGTAGGAAACTATGATGGCCTCAAGTCAAAGGACCACTGCACCATAGTCACTTTGAAATCTGCTAATGACAGTCACGTAACAACCCATGTAGCAGTCTCATGATGGATTAGTCCAGTACACATTACTCTTAATGTATACCTGCGGTGTGACTCGATGTCTCCACATCCATGACCTGTGAGATTTGGTCATCAATCTACACCCACACTAGTCTAACTGCATTATCGTTGTCCTAATTAACGATAATACTTTGACTAGGGACATTTAGGAATAGTGTTCAGTCATTATAGGATCTCACAATCAAGTCACACTTGATGCCTGTTGAACCTACTATTCCAAGGACGTTATTGTGTAAAAAATGAATATTCAGCGCAACCCACACAATAACATAAATGCCTCGTATTATAATGAAATATATGTCATATTACAGAATTCATGACAGATTGCCTCTAGGGCATACACCAATTCCCAACATTTGGCAGCCTGCAGACAGTCCCCGAGTACACGGCACGGGCTAAATTCGAACACACTTGGCGGGAGGATCAGACATCCGTAGATCGCCAAAGAGACATCGAACGGGTTTTGGACGCGTGGCGAACCGTGGTCATCGAGCGTCCGTATTTCCCCGAGCATCCAACCCTTGAAGAACAGGATTTCCAGGCTACCGAGGAATATGTCCTCCGTTTCTATTGGTGGGGTCCTACAGCACACGAGGATTCCGCCGACTCTCCACGAGCTGAAGATAACAGACCAACGGGAGCGTCTCTCACCCCGAACGTGGCCATCCAAGCGGAGCTTGCTAACCTCAGGGCCGAGAGAGATCACCTTCGCCGGGAAATCGCAGAGAAAGACGAGCAGCTTGTGGATCAGCGGCAATTACAGAGAGAGCTCGCCCAGGCCCGCGCCGAGCTGCAGAGGCGCGAGCAGGAGCTAGCACGAGCGAATGTCGCCTTGGAGAGGTTCAGGAAGAGAGCCCGTGGAGGTCCACGCACCCCTTAGGATAGACGCCTCCACCAGGCCCTCACCTGAATCGGTGCTCTCCACGGCAACAGTCACTCGCACCCTGAGCGTGGTGGAAGAACGACTTAGGGCTTGTTTTTAATTGCATTGTATCTTAGAAACCTTTTGAATCAATGCGAGTGACAACATTAGTTTTCAAATCCATGCATCTCATGCACGTCATCCCCTTACTTATTATTTCACACGTTTTTATTTTTAGAACGTAACTCGTTTGCGTAGAAATTTATACACTTGTTAATACAGGTGATTACCATTGGCGTCACACCGCTACCCAACTCGTCAGCGTCTCAGGATGGCGGAAGGAGATCACCTCGATGTTTCCGAAGAAGTCAACCCTTCGGTCCCAACTCTCTCTCAGCCACCGCAAACACACGCTCCGCCACCTCTCACTCCTGCAGGCATACTCCCGACGTATTCAGGCGCCCTTCCAACACATCTCTCGCCCCCGACGTCTTCAGGGGCGCTTCTACCGCCGGTCTCATTAACTTCCGCCGCTACTGACGACCGAGCCCGCATTACGGCACTCGAGGGCACAGTCAATCAGATGGCCGCAAACATGGCAGAACTTCTCGCCCTACTCAGAGGGCCGAATCGTGCCTCCTCGAGTTCCATACCTCCGCCGGGACAAGGGCCAATGACTGAGCCGACTCCCTGGATTCTGCCGACTCAGGCCCTGGAGAATATGGAGGCACCCCCGCCGCCAACATTGTACACGTCCATGGCTCATCCTGTCACCGGCCCATATCCGCCACCACTGGCCCCCACGGCCGTCCCTCTTCCACCGGCAGCCTTCCTATCCTCGGAACACATTCTGTCCGCACCTCCGCCCGTCTCCATACCGGCTCCGGCTATGATCTACACGGCGCCTCCACCGACGGTTTTCCCGGCAACCACCGCACCAGCTCCAACTCATCCTCAAGCCACGGAGCTTCCTCCCTATCTGACTCTGCAGCCTCACGCCGGCCTCTCCTACCAGGCACCGCCCCCCATAAACACCACCTTCCACGAATCGGGCACTTCGACCCATGCGGCCCAATTCGCCTCACCGACGCACTTCTTCCCCGAGGCCGACGCCGAACAGGAGCGTAGGTTGAAGCGAATAGAGGAAACAATACGGGCCCTGCAAGCGAACGATGTTCGTCACGACGCCCGCTATGGCGACTGTAGCCTATTCCCGGGCATGCGCCTACCCCCGAAGTTCAAGGTTCCAGAGTTCAAGACCTATGAAGGCACGACGGATCCACGCCACCACCTCCGCCATTACCGAGGGAAGATGCTGCAGTATTGGGAATACGAGGAATTTGCTATCCACTCCTTCCAAGATAGCCTGTCAGGATCGGCCCTCGATTGGTTCATGTCGCTGAAGGCCGAAGACATCCCGACGTGGGAGGACCTCTCTCGGAAGTTCATCGACCAGTACCATTATTGCGCAGAAACGCCTCCCACCCTTTTGGAGCTAAGCACGAAAGAAATGGCGCGGGGCCAAAAGTTTGAGGAGTATGCTGCCAAGTGGCGGGCCCAAGCAGCAAAGCACATCCCTCCGATCAGCGAGGCGCAACAGATCCAACTGTTCCACTCCACGCTAAGAGGAGTGTATTATTCGCATTTGTTGGCCCACACTTCCTCATTCTCCAGTCTGATCGACGCTGGGAAGAAACTTGACATGGGCATCAAGCTTGGAAAGATAGAAGGACCGACCGGAAAGGAGGAGCAGTCATCAAAGAATGCCGCTACTGCGCCATCACCAACGGGTAACAAAAAGGGCAGAGACGCGTCCGTTAATGCCGTCAACCTTGGACGCCAAATACCCATGCCATACCAGCAGCAATACCCGGCCCTGCCAATTAACTACTCGGCGCCATCGGCTTACCCTCCGACACGGGCCCCGCAACCACACGGTCACAATTACACGTCTACCCCCCATTGGGCATCTCCAAATGGGCCCCTAGCTTTAGGAGCTCCACCAACGGCTCAACAAGCCCTAAACTTGCAACCCCGACAAGGAGGGCAGGCTAGGTCGCGTCCGCAATACTCGCCTTTACCGGTTCCCCAGTCACAAGTCTATCGCCAACTTCTGGCAGCTAAGGAAATTAGACCTGTGGCCCCTCATCCTCAGTTCAATCCCGCGAATCAGGATCAGAATCTCCGTTGTGAATACCATATGGACGCTCCGGGGCACACTACGGACGAATGTTACACCCTCCGGGGCAAATTACAGGAGATGATTGAGAAGAACCGACTCTCTTTCAATGAAGTCAAGCCACCGAATGTCCAGGCTAACCCTCTCCCCGACCATGGATCAAGCTCTGACGCGGCTATCGATCTGATCGGTATTTACCCTAGGGGCAAGGATAATGCCGAAGAGGAAGGGTTGATTTCCCCATGAGACTACCTACGAAAAACGTTCCCTGCGTGCGGTCGAAACTATGAGCCGCACGGCGGAAGAGGGACTTTTGTTGTAACTCGAATGCCGATCTTAATGAAAATACCTTCGCATGTTTTGAAATCGTCGCATCTGTATATTCTTTCTCCTCATTTATTTCAAGCACTTTCGCCCGCTGAAAATAATTATTTTCATTGCTAGGTTCCACTCAAATGCAACCAACCGACACAGTGACTTGTGTTATTCCGAGCTGTGCTTTTGAGATGCCGACCCACCCACCGCGGTGGATATTAACCAACAGAAGGGGAACCATGCGCCTTGCAAACACACATTCCTCCCTAAACTCGCTCTTTACGTTTATCTGAATGCATTCCCAGACGGACTCCTGACTAGAAAGGGGCATTAGGACAATTCTCAGGACGCCCTATTGGTTCTTTCGAACCTGATCGATTCTCATGTCCCCGTGGGACCTGGCTCCTCGGTCTCTAGGACGGCTGCATTTACCTACCCGTATCGGGGGAAAGTACATCTATGTGGCCCCTAGCCACGGTCTGCCCACTCTAGGGTGGCGATGACTAGATCTCGGAATTGAGTGTCCCCCACGTGCGGCACTCCATGGGTCGCGCGCTGGACGAAGGAATTTCCCATGGGTCCACCTTACATTTCTTACCACATATTCCACCGTATAATCGCCTAATGCATCATCCTCTTTGCCATCCTTCACAGGGACACACCGGTCACGGGCGAAGAGCGATGCGCGGGTTCACACCTCCTCGAGAACTCCTATCTGGTCTTTCTTCCTATACTTTAGTAGGGAAGGGCCCGACAAGGAGGTACCCCCCACGAAGCCGAAGACAGAGACAATCGAACAAACCGTTCAACCTCGACGCGTGCGTCTCCACCAAGATCGACCGACACCCCGGGGCAAATTGGGCCTTCCCCACTGCATACCCATCACCGACAACATACAACGATAAGTCCCGGGGTAGGGCACATTCGGCTTCAAGAGCGCCTATCCCCCAAAAGGCACCCTCCACGGGAGCGACAATGCACGATCGGGAGTGGCGATCGCACAAGGCGCCCGGCACAGATCACAAAGACCGAGGCATCCCCGTCCAACATTCACGCGGAGGCAACCTTGGTCACCCACACTCCTGGGGCAATTTTGTTTTCGTTTTAGACAATAGGGGAAAGGACTTGTAAAGTTTGCAAGGACAAAAGACGCGAAGTTCGACTTTCGAGTACATAAGAATCAGACTTCTGAGAAAACCAGCCATCACAAAATTGGGCTACGACGACGAAGTACATCAAGTCTCCACGAGGCTAAGCAAACGAAAGTGGCCTCGGCAATGCAAAGTCGAGGAGTCAAACAAATACAAGGGGCACAATACAGACCCCAGCTGCGAAAAAAAAGAGCGAAAAGAAGCGGGATAAACCCGCCAATCAAGAGAGAGAGAAAAGAAGCGGGAAAAACCCGCCAACAAAAAATGGGGCAATGCCGAGGTTCACCAAAAGCACCGGCACCCCCAATCCAAAAGAAATGAACAAATCCCAACAAAAAGGGAAGCAGCAGTCGCAACTCCTCGACGAAGACAGAACGTAACGCACTCGAACGTCGAATCATTCGAGCACTTCACCTTTGCAAACTCGAGAGACAAAAGAATCGGGCCCGCTAGGTCGAAAACCCCTCGGGGCGACCTAGGCAAAAGCTAGGGTAAAAGAGAGGCACGACTGAAAATCCCAAGGCGGGCAATCGTGGCAAAAGGAGAGTTCATCCCCTTTAAATTGAGAGGTACGGCCCCGAGGTGGGTGACCGTAGTAGAATGAGAGTAAAATGAGAGATAAACAAAACAGTCACCCTAGGCCCTCGCACGTTGCGCGGACCAGGGATCCCCAAGGGAAATGGCCAGGTTATCTACTCCAATGCGATCCCCGATCAGCTCTTCAACACAACTCAACTTTCCAAGACGAATTCTTCCCGAGGCATAGTGGGCGACCAAGCGCGCAATCCAAGCAGTTCAAGACAACCAACACCAACCCAAGAACGGAAGAGAAAGGGGGGTACATCTCACTGAAGGCGTGAACCCGTGTATCCTTTTAGCTTGGGGCAACGTGCTCCCTAAGCTTTCTCTTTTCTCCTTGTCATTTACATAACTCCAAATGGGTCACAGCCACCCTTTAATTGGCTACTACAAAGCCAAAATCCCAAACATTCCTTTCCGGGAGTCTAGTCATAACACTCTGGAATGACTAGACCGAGGTCTGATCAAATTTGCACAAAACTCCTCCATGCGGGTCACAAATGCAGCCGCCCTGCGCTACCCTGATGAGAAGGGTCTTAAGCCGACAGGCGCGTCGAACAGTCGATAGAGTCGCCAGAGCATCACTGAGGACGTCTTAATATGCCCATGCATGGTCGACAAAAGCCCCTGAAGGCCTCGCATTGAGGCCTTTGAAAGCGGGATCCAGTCGTATTTGTCAAAGCAAAATTCTTCACGGGTCACCTAGGGAACCCAAAATTGAAGCATCGTGTGTCACAATGGCGTCACCGTCATAAACATTGATACACCCATACATCGTTAATAACTCACTACGACTTGCTAATGATGTCAGGATCACAAATACCAAGCGGCAAGAACTATGGCAGACGCTGATTCCCGGTCTCGCGGGATACGTAGGCGCTCACTTTCTGCAGGGCCGAGCCCCATCTTTACTTTTATGCAAGGCCGAGTCCCATCTTTACTTTTATGCAGGGCCGAGTCCCTTGTTTAATATTCTGCAAGGCCGAGCCCCATCTTTACTCTTATGCAGGGCCGAGTCCCATCTTACTCTTATGCAGGGCCGAGTCCCGTCTTTACTTTTATGCAGGGCCGAGTCCCTTGTTTAATATTCTGCAGGGCCGAGCCCCATCTTTACTGTTATGCAGGGCCGAGTCCCATCTTACTCTTATGCAGGGCCGAGTCCCGTCTTCACTTTTATGTAGGGCCGAGTCCCGTCTTCACTTTTATGCAGGGCCGAGCCCCATCTTTACTTTTATGCAGGGCCGAGTCCCGTCATTTACTTTTATGCAGGGCCGAGTCCCGTCCTTTACTTTTATGCAGGGCCGAGTCCCGTCGTCACTTTCATGCAGGGCCCAGTCCCGTCATTACTTTTCTGCAGGGCCGAGCCCATCTTTACTTTTATGCAGGGCCAAGTCCCGTCATTTACTTTTATGTAAGGCCGAGTCCCGTCGTCACTTTCATGCAGGGCCAAGTCCAGTCATTACTTTTCTGCAGGGCCGAGCCCCATCTTTACTTTTATGCAGGGCCAAGTCCCGTCATTTACTTTTATGCAGGGCCGAGTCCCGTCTTCACTTTCATGCAGGGCCAAGTCCCGTCATCACTTTTCTGCAGGGCCGAGTCCTGTCTTCACTTTTATGCAGGGCCGAGCCCCATCTTTACTTTTATGCAGGGCCAAGTCCCGTCATTTACTTTTATGCAGGGCGGAGCCCCATCTTTACTTTTATGCAGGGCCAAGTCCCGTCATCTACTTTTATGCAGGGCCGAGCCCCATCTTTACTTTTATGCAGGGCCAAGTCCCGTCATTCACTTTTATGCAGGGCCAAGTCTCGTCATTACTTTTCTGCAGGGCCGAGTCCCGTCTTCACTCTTTGCAGGGCCGAGTGCCGTCTTTACTCTGCTGCACGGGCCCATAAACTCGTGTTCTTACCTCCCTGCACCACACAAACCCATAAACCCGTGTCTCTACTTTTCGGGGGGGGGGGGGGGGGCGAGCTACCACAGAGAAGGACGATAGAAGCGGCCGCCGGGACCAAAAGGGTGCCTCTCATGGTCTTTGGCTACATCCTCTAACCGAGCACGCAACCAAAGAGGGGCAAGCTGTCAGCACCCCATTTTGGCCCACCCGCTTCCCACACGAGGATTTCCGACCGAGGCCCGGGACACTATTCATCACCCGGCAATCAGAGACAAGTAGGCGAGCATGGGGTCATGAGCAATAGGAGAAGAGCACGGTCTACTGAGAAAAGCGGAGGAAAGCCATCGGAAGAACGAACGAACAAGGAATCCCCGAAACGACGGAGCTGACACTGTGGCACTATTCATCATCGAGTCACCGAAGCACCGAAAGGTGCCCAATATGGGACTCCAAAAATCCCTCTCAGTGCCAAAGTGACCAATGACACGTCCGGGCGCATTTCCGGGGCATCCTGCTTAAGCCGGGACACCCCGATCCCCCACGGACGCCTTTTCTGACAGAGCTCCCGGGGTTCGCCCCACTGACAAGCAAACGGCCCCTCAAAACGGGCTTACAGGCGCCCAGGGACCACCAGGGCCGAGGAGCAAGCTTCAGACAACCTTCCGGAACTCGGCTCGGTCTCCCGAAGTGCGTTTCAGTGGTCACGAACGCCTCCCGGCAAACCTTCGGGTATTTCCACGGAAAGCAGAGACCACAACGATCTCTGAGTACCTCACAATAATCCCCAAGCATCTCAAGGCATTAAGGGCACACTGAGAAAATCCCGGTCAAAGTCCCTAGGTCCTCCCGGGCCAACGGTCCCCGACCGAGGACGACAGGCCAACGATCCCCCGCGGGGCAAAAGGATCGCCAAAACGAATGCAGGCATGCACAGAGAACAATCGGGGATCGAGGGACGCTAAACTCCACTCCGAACGTCCGAACAGGGCAAAACCGACTCCCGAGGCGCCGAGTCGCCCGAACGTCCGTCCACACGACGCATGGCGATATTAGGCTCATTCAAATCCTCGTCATTCAAGCGTTCCAAATCCATAAATTAATTGGACGTCGGAGATCGGACGCGCGCTCAATCAAGTCCCAAGTATTTTCCGACTTTTCTCTCAATCAAATGGGACCCACAGCTCAGCCAAGCCAAGCCGTCAAGCCGCGGCTCAACCCCAAGCCACGGCTCAACCCTCGGCTCCGAATTGACAGCCCAAGCCGCGGCTCAAGCCCCCATGGCCGGCGGCTCCAAGCCCTCCCCTCCACAAAATTCAAATTTTGCTCTTACACCCATCACTTCCTCTCACATCTATCTCCTCCCATCATCCATCCATCACCTCACATCACTCTTCCTCTTGCTTCCCCTACACTCTAAGTGACCATTTCCCCTCCCTAATTGCCTTAAATTTTCGGCAGCCCTAGCTTAGTCCACTAAACCGCACTTTACTTCACTTAATCGGGCCATTAAGCTAGCCTATAAGTTCCCTTCCATCATTAACTCTAATCACTTCTTCATTCTCACTCGCTCTCAAGCCAATTTCTCTCTAGAACCCTCTCAAGCTCCAGCCCACTCCCACAGCTCGTGCAACCCCGTGCCAAGGACGAAACCGGCTAAAATCGCCGGAAAACCACCCGGTATTCCGGTAACCACCCGACCCGACTTAAGCCAAAAATCACCAAACTCCCTAGCCTACATATTTCCCACCCCCTAAGTCCATTTCTAGGCTTGGATTTTCGATTTGAGGTCCCCAACATCCCGTTCCAGCCGTAGGAACGTTCGGGTCCCGGGACCCCTAGTCGCGCGCACACGACCCTCCACGCGTGCCATTTCTTCCCACGACTTCGGAGAGTCGTACCATCACGTTCAAAGGGTTCCTCACAACCCTCACCCTCCCCCGTGAAGAGGTGGTCACGGTCCGAGGGCCCATCAACCGTGCACAACCGCCATTCACCCGTTTCTCTCAAACCGGGTTTTCCTCATTTTTACCGAGTTTTCTCTCACATTTTCGGGTTTGTTCAGGCCTTGGCACGCTCGGGTCTGCCCGTGCTCGTGTAGATCCGCCTCTTAGGAGTCCAACGAGCCCGACCTCGCACCGTGCCGTGCCCGGAGCAAGCGTGCCGACTCGTTTTTCCACGGACTGCCGCGGCTGCCCACATTCGGGTCACCCACCCGTAGCCCTCTATCCGAGTCTTGTGACTCCCACGGCCACTTCCCCGACTCTTTTCCTCGTACATCGGGGCTAGGTAATGCTCCTTTACGACTTAGACGAGTTAGAATCTTAGCTCTTTACTTGTACGAAGTGTTTATACGTTTTAAAGGTATGGAATGCTTGAAAGTTTATGTTTTTCCTTCGGATCATGCACACCCATGCACTTTCATGCACGTACGTCCATCATGTCTCGTTTATATGCCCACATAACATCTATGCCGTGAGGGAAAAGAACTAGAATCGAGGAAGAAGAGGCTTTCAAGCCATGGTTGGACCATGGGAACCCACGGTCTATGTCCAAAGGGGGGACCCGTGGGTTCTTTTGGTCCTTCCGAGGCCTAATCGGCCTCTTCTCCCCCGAAACTTGTTAGTTCCCGTGTTATTATCGTTATTCGTTGCATGAGATGTATTGGCATGGCGGGAAAAGACTCGGATCGGGGTCGAAGAGCCCACCTTGACCCATGTGAGTCACGGGAACTCACGGTTTCCCTTGAAAGGGACGGCCGAGAGCTCCCTTGGACCACACGGGTCCGAGGCGGCCTCTTTGGCTCCGAGATAGGTCGGTTCCCGCATTTCACGCTTTCCCATCACATGAGTCGATGCCGTCTTTGTTGTTTCCGTTTAAACACCTCGTTCGTGCGTGTTTGTATGATTTTATGTGACCATGATCGTGATAGTGTTGAGATGATTAGAACATGTATCATTAACGTGTTTAATACGTCATGCATACGAGGAATGGCCTGAACCAAGGTGGTAGACCACCCGTGACCCAAGGCGGGTCAAGGGAACCTCTCGGCTTAGTCCCTCGGAGGATGGCCGAGTGTCCCTTGACCCCTCCCGGATCTAGGGTGGCCTTCTTCGTCGTTTCGTGTTCGTTCCTTGGAGTTGAGTGCATTTATGCTCGTGTTCTACCGCTAGCCATGCATCAATTTCGCGACGGATAAATTGACCTCGGGTCGTTACCCATTAAACCCATGGCACCTATAATATGAGATCACTACCATCGAATAATGTCACAAACGGGATGAACGGGACGTATTATTTGGATAATTAAATCATTTGGACTAAACAATTGGGTGAATCAATCCTCCATTTGTAAACGCATCGATGATTTACGGAACGGTGAAAATGCCCTTTTTCATTAAAAATTTCACAATTTCAAAACACCGAGATACGTAACACGAGTGGAATTGATGTCTAATGAGTACTCGCGTACCATGACTCGAGTCCGGGCCCGATTTGGGGCGGCTCGAGTCGAGATGCGCGAGTCCTCCTTAGACTCTTTTGTGCGACGTGATCTCCAATTTGCATACAAACACCACAATTTTATTCCAAGAGCATAATTGCCACTCCGTGACTCACCGATACCCTAGGCGCTAGGGAGCTGGAAACGCCTCGATCTATGGACTGAAAGGGGCAACCCATCCGAGTACGAGTCTCATTCGTATAGCCCATTCCGTCCATTTTCGGTGTTCCTATCTTCCTATCATAGAATCGGTGGGGAGCATTTCACTTCAATTACAAAACACGAACAACCGGATTAATCGTACATTCGACTTAATCGAACCCTAAACAATGGATAGGTGGGATAATAGATCCCAATCTAGAGTCAAAACACGAGTTTGGTTAAATCGGTGAAACCGCAGTGACATTTAACTGCATAAAAGTCATAAAACAAACACACACATGTAATTGGCTTAGAACCTTATCCTAGCCCGCCCTCTATGTTTGCCTAGGTTAGATGCATTGTTTGCCAATCAACCACGGATAATAACTGATTAAATCACGTACAGTCGGCCTAATACCCAATTCGTTTGTATTCACTGACACTTGTCAGTTATTGTCAGTTGCTTTCTGTATTGTGTTAGTTATATCAGTTTTCTTCTGTTTTATTCTTGCTCTTGATGATTTATTGCGGTTCGGGCCCAAACCCATAGGTTACGTGTTGCACGGGGTCCAACGCCCCAAATCACCGAACACGAGGTCCAACGCCTCTCAATTCACCGAGCGCGTGCAACCCGAGTGCGGAATGGGATCTAGCCTCGAGTCACCATCATACTCCAAATATGGCCTAGGTGGAAGGCGATTTGGATTGGATGTGTGAAACGTGTTTAGATATCACCCGGGAGCTCGATCGGTCCAACGGTTACAGTAGGAACTAATCGGTTCTCCTGCAAACCATTGGTTCAATTGGACCCGACACCCGGCTCCTTGAAGCCCGCGTTGCCTTAATTTATTTATCGGTTATTCAAAACATACGGTGAGCCGGAGGGGAATATTGGCCCAATGCAAACCGATCGGGATTCATTTATTTCATTCAATTGTATTCTGTAATTATTCGAGTGCACATTGTGAGGATCTTATTTGTGTATTTATTCATATACTTGTAAGGATCCCTATCGGTGAGCAAGAGGTCTTAGTGTTGAGTCGGTTAAGTCGGTCTATCGTCATCAAGGGACGAGTAAGCTCGAATAATCATGGTCTCGGTTCGCGCAGGGAATCGACCATTACGGTCCGAAGAACTGTAACGCTAAGATAGCGAACCAATTCCTTGACTCTCAAGCATACTCATCCTTCGGATCCTCGGCCCAACTCAATCGATTCATCGATTTTACGGTGTCAAAACGAGCGAGTCAAGCGCAACTATAATTCACACGGTAAATAAACAAAATGGCAAGCCTAGCAAGCTAGAGTACCGAAAGGGCATAATAGAACCCCCCAATTCGGAATTTCCGGTTCCGTACGACCATTGCCTTAGCATTTAGGTGTACCCTGTACCCCTAGACCCGGGTAACTTGCCGGCCCTCGACCCTCGGGTCGTAAAATGGCAAGTGGCGACTCCTTCTCACGTGCGTCCGTCGCGCGTCCTCGGGAAGGTGGACACTCCCAAGCCGCGTTTGCTTAGGCATCGCGCATGCGTGCCCCGACGAGATCAAATTCCGGTGCGCACATGTACCAATCGTGGTCCTCACCCTTCCTCCATGGCGAGACGATCAGTAGCGCAAGGGCCAACCATCCAAGCAATACTAGCTCCCCATTAATCCCGCGCAATCGATTATGTCATTGCATGGTTGAGCACACGTCCCTCTATGCTACAAGTGCTTCCATCAGCACAACTGAGCGTGCCATTTCCGCGTCGTGCAAGCATGCCCCCACCTTCTCCATGCACACACCCTCGGCGCGCTCGCACGACGCCTACCAGGCTAGTTCAATCCCCTACGCCCTTACGCTGAAATCGCGAAAATAGTTTGCTCCTTCATTGTTTTCTTTTCCCATTGTAAGAAATTCTACACAAGAAGACAGCCTGAACACTGATCGACCACAATTGAGACAACAAACGTCTTCCATCCATCCAGCTCCTTGGGATTTCAACACTGAGTCCCCATCCCTGCTCCACAAAGCAAGACTGCAAGCAAATCAGCGTCACCGCATCGCAGCGCCTCACGCTATTCCTCAGCATTGACCTTTGCTTTCGCATTTCTTGCACTTTCCTATCAATCCCGCATTTATTGCATCGGGCTTCGGCCCCGCATCAGGCTTCAGCCCCGTATCGGGCTCCGGCCCCGCATTTACTGCATCGAGCTTTGGCCCCGTGTCGGGCTTCAGCCCTGCATCGGGCTCCGGCCCCGTGTCGGGTTTCAGCCCTGCATCGGGCTCCGACCCTGCATTTACTGCGTCGGGTTTCGACCCCGCATCGGGCTCCGGCCCTGCATTTACTGCGTCGGGCTTCGACCCCGCATCGGGCTCCGGCCCTGCATTTACTGCGTCGGGCTTCGACCCCGCATCGGGCTCCGGCCCTGCATTTACTGCATTGGGCTTCGGCCCCACATCGGGCTCCCGCCCTGTATCGGGCTCCGGCCCCGCATTTACTGCATTAGGCTTCGACCTTACATCGGCCTCCGGTCCTGCATTTACTTTTGGGTTTCGGCCCTGCATCGGGCTCCGGCCCCATTTTTGGGCTTCGGCCCCGCATCAGGCCTCGGTCCCGCATTTACTGCTTTCGGGCCTCGGTCCTACATTTACTGCTTTCGGGCCTCGGCCCAGTATTTACTGCTTTTGGGCTCCGGCCCCGCATTTACTGCTTTCAGGTTTTGAGACCTCGCATTTACTGCTTTCAGGCTCATCTAAAATCCAAAATCGACTTGGATTCAAATTCATCCAAGCGATACTCCGAGGAGCAAGTCTAATCCTTCAACCGCAAAAGATCACAAGGAACAGCTCCGACGAACAGAGCATGGCCCTGCCCACCCGCCGCGAAAGTCACTAGCACGGTCACATCTCTGACCGGAGAATGACCCCTGCCCACCCTCCACTGTGGCCATCAACCAGCCACTGGGGCAACATGCACTCTTCCCTAAACTCTCTTTTACATTTATATGCATTCCCAAACAAGCTCCCGCCATGAACGAACCCTTCACGGGCGCACCAAGACAGCCTCGAAGATGCCCTGTTGGTTCTGTCGGAATTGTTCGATTCGTCTGTCCTCATGGGATCCGGCTTCTCGAGCGTTCCCTAGGACGGCTGCGCATGCCAACCCGCAATCGGGGAAAGTACACCTATGTGGCCCCCAGTCACGGTCTGCCCACTCCAGGGTGGTGATGACTAAACTCTCGGAATTGAGTGTCCCTCCCGCGCGGCACCCCATGGGTCGCACGCTGGACGATGGGACTTCCCATGGGATCACTTTACATTTCTTACCGAACATTCCACCGAACAATCACCTAATGCATCATCTTCTTTGTCATCTCTCACAGGGACACGCCGGTCACAGGCAAAAAACGATACACGGGTTCACATCTCCCTGAGAATTCCTCTCGGACCCTTTCCTCATACTTCAACGAGGGAGGTTTTCGACGAATATCTACCCCCTATGAAGCCGACAACGGAAGCGTTCGAACGAGCCGTATGCCTTCAGCGCAACTGTCTCAATCGACAAACAAGCATGCCTATCGGCTTCGAGAGCACACCTCTCCAACGTACAATTGATGTCGGAGCCACAAACACGATCGGGGACGATGGTTGTACAAGGCGCCCACCACAGGTCACATTAACAATGAAGATTGGGGCATTCACATTCATCATTCACACCGAGACCACCTCGAACATCATCCGCCCATGATGAGCATTTCCAAACGACGTACACTGGGGCATCCCCGGTTGAAACTCGCGACAACACGACCTCGGCAAGCGACGTACACCGGGGCACCCCTGGTTAAAGTTCGCCCTGAGGTCGCCATGGTGGGTCACTCCAACAAACAACACGGGAACGCTCCTAGTCATTCGCATCAAGATTGGGCATCTTCCATAGCAAGCGTCATGACAACCTCGGTCACACACTCCTGGGGCAATTTTGTTTTCTTTTTAGACAATAGGAGAAAGGACTTGTAAAGTTTGCAAGGACAAAAGACGCGAAGTTCGGCTTTTGAGTGCACAAGCATCAGACTTCTGGGAAAACCAGCCCCCACAAAATTGGGCTAGGACAACAAAGTACATCAAGTCTCCATGGGGCGAAGCAAACAAAAGCAGCCTCGATGATGCAAAGTCGAGGAGTTTCAAACAAATACAAGGGGCACAATACAGACCCCAACTGCAAGAAAAAAAACAGAGCGAAAAGAAGCGGGAAAAACCCGCCAATGAAGAGAGAGAGAAAAGATGCGGGAAAAACCCGCCAATTAACAAAACAAGGCACCGCCGAGATATAAAACTCTGGCACCGCCAATTCAAAGAAGAAATCAACAAACCCCGACAAAAGGGGGAGCAGCAGACGCAACTCCTCGACGGAGACAGAACGTAACGCACTCGAAGGTCGAATTATTCGAACCCTTCGCCCTTGCAAACTCGAGAGGCAAAAGAATCGAGCCTGCTAGGTCGAAAACCCCTCGGGGCGGCCTAGGCAAAAGTTATGGCAAAAGAGAGGCACGACTGAAAATCCCAAGGCGGGCGGTCGTGGCAAAATGAGAGTTCATCCCCTTTAGGTTGAGAGGTACGGCCCCGAGGCGGGTGACCGTAGCGAAAGGAGAGTAAAGTGAGAGATAAACAAAACAGTCACCTTGGGCCTTCGCACTCTGCGCGGACCAGGAATCCCCAAGGGAAATGACCAGGTTATCTATTCCAACACGATCCCCGATCGGCTCTCCTACCGAACTCAACCGTCCAAGGCGGATTCTTCTTCAAGCACAGCGGGCGACCAAGCACGCAATCCAAACAGTTCAAGACAACCAACACCAACCGAAGGACGGAAGAGAAGGGGGTACATCTCACGGCAAGCGTGAACTCCTGTATCCTTTTAGCCTTGGGTAACGTGCTCCCCAAGCTTTCTCTTTTCTCTTTGTCATTGCACAACTCCAAAATGGGTCACAGCCACCCTTCAATCGGCTACCACAAAGCCAAAATCCTAGACATTTATTTCCGGGAGTCTAGTCATAACACTCTGAAAATGACTAGACCGAGGTCTGACCAAATTTGAACAAAATTCCCCATGCGGGTTACAAATGCAGCCGCCCTACGGCACCCTGATGAGAAGGGTCCTAAGTTCACAGCCGCGTCGAACAACCGATAGAGCCGCTTGGGCACCTTTGAGAACGTCTCGATATGCCCATGCAAGGCCAACAGGAGCCCCGGAGACCTCACATCGGGGCCTCTGAAAGCGGGATCCCATTCGCATCGCTAAAACAAAAACTCTTTGCGGGTCGCTCAGGCGACCCGAAACTAAAGAGCATGCGTCTCAAAGACATCTTTTTACCCGCGCTTACACGTTGTTAGTAACCTCCATGACTTATTAATGATGTCAGGATCACAAGTACAACAAACGCGGGAACTACGGCAGACTCTGATTCCCGACTCCTCGGGATACGTAGGCACTCTACCCCAGAGTTCGAGTCCCTCATCGCACAACCGGGCATCCCTAGCGAATTACAATCGCCATTGTGACAGAGCTGACATCCGGCAGAGCAAAGAGTAACCGCCCTAGCAGCAAAGCCGGCTTCCGGCAGATCAAACACACCGCCACCCCAAGGGCAAAGCATCGACGAAGCAACTTCATCGCAGCAGCAACGCCAATCTACAGCAGATCAACACCTTCGGGACAACATCAGCCCTGTACACTTGGCGTGCGCCACTGTCCACATGACTAACGAAGAGTTATGCTCTTCTATGCAGATACGCATGGAACCCCAAGGGGCATCTCCTTCCTGACGAACACGCGATTGGCTTGCGCGACAGATTGGGGATTCGAACCGAGTGGAAGGCATAACAGAGAATTCTCTTGGCCCTAACTCAAGGAAAAGACAGATAACAAGCTCGACTTGGAATGGGACAATTGGCCTCTGCCAACACCTCCGGCACACCACCTAACGCGGATCCCCGCCTCTGCTCCCCCTTGCATATCGTCAACTTTACTGCTTTCCACGGGCTTCGGCCTAGTAACTTTATTGCTTTCCGGACTTCGCGTCCATGGATTTCGCGTCCACTTTACCGTTTTCCACGGGCTTCTGCCTAGTAACTTTACTGCTTTCCACGGGCTTCGGCCTAGTAACTTTCTGCTTTCCACGGGTTTCGGCCTAATAACTTTACTGCTTTCCACGGGCTTCGGCCTAGTAACTTTACTGCTTTCCACGAGCTTCGGCCTAGTGACTTTATTGCTTTTCGAACTTCGCGTCCACTTTACTGCTTTCCACGGGCTTCGGCCTAGTAACTTTACTGCTTTCCACGGGCTTCGGCCTAGTGACTTTATTGCTTTTCGGACTTCGCGTCTGTCAGCACCCCATTTTGGCCCACCGGCTTCCCACACGAGGATTTTCGACCGAGGCCCGGGACACTATTCATCACCGGCAATCAGAGACAAGTAGGCGAGCATGGGGTCATGAGCAATAGGAGAAGAGCACAGTCTACTGAGAAAAGCGGAGGAAAGCCATCGGAAGAACGAACGAACAAGGAATCCCCGAAACGACGGAGCTAACACTGTGGCACTATTCATCATCGAGTCACCGAAGCACCGAAAGGTGCCCAATATGGGACTCCAAAAATCCCTCTCAGTGCCAAAGTGACCAATGACACGTCCGGGCGCATTTCCGAGGCATCCTGCTTAAGCCGGGACACCCCGATCCCCCACGGATGCCTTTTCTGACAGAGCTCCCGGGGTTTGCCCCACTGACAACCAAACAGCCCCTCAAAACGGGCTTACAGGCATCCAGGGACCACCAGGGCCGGGGAACAAGCTTCAGACAACCTTCCGGAACTCGACTCGGTCTCCCGAGCTACGTTTCAGTGGGCACGAACGTCTCCCGGCGAACCTTCGGGGCATTTCCACGGAAAATAGAGATCGCAACGATTTCCGGGCACCTCACAACGATCCCTGAGCACCTCAAGACATTTAGGGCACACTGAGAAAACCCCGGTCAAAGTCCCTAGGTCTTCCCGGGCCAACGGTCCCCGACCGAGGACGACGAGCCAACAATCACTCACGGGGCAAAAGGATCGCCAAAACAAATGCAAGGATGCACAAAGGTCAATCGGGGGTCGAGAGGCACTAAAATCCACTCCGAATGTCCAAACGAGGCAAAACCGACTCTCGAGGCGTCGAGTCGCCCGAACGTTCGTCCACACGACGCATGGCGATATTGGGCTCGTTCAAATTCTCGTAGTTCAAGCATTCCAAATCTTCAAATTAATTGGACATCGGAGGTCGGATGCAAGCTCAATCGGGTTTCAAGCATTTTCCAACTTTTCTCTCAATCGAACGGGACCCACAGCTCAGCCAAGCCAAGCCACCAAGCCGCGGCTCAACCCCAAGCCACGGCTCAAACCCTCAAGCCGCGGCTCAGCCGCAATAAGCCACGGCTTGCCCCTATGGCCGGCGGCTCAAGCTTCCCCCCACCACAAAATTCAATTCTTCTTACACCTCTTACACATCCATCACTTCCTCTTACACATCCATCACACCTATCACCCTCCTTTGCCTTCCCCTACACTCAACATGACATTTTCCCCTCATCAATGCCCCTCTAATTTCGGCAGCCCACTAATCCCCCCCTAACTGCACTTAGCTTCTCTTAATCGGGCCATTAGCCTAGCCTATAAAGCCCCTTTCACCATTAGGCCTAATCACTTCTTCATTCTCACTCTCTCTCAAGCCAATCTCTCTCCAAAAACCTCTCAAGCTCTAGCCCTCTCCCTCACTTTCGTTCAGCCCGTGCCAAGGCCGAAACCGGCTAAAATCGCCGGAAAACCACTCGGTATTCCGGTAACCACCCGACCCGACTTAAGCCAAAAATCATCAAACTTTCTAGCCTACATATTTCCCACCCCCTAAGTCCATTTCCGGGCTTAGATTTTCGATTTGAGGCCTCTAACACCCCGTTCCAGCCGTGAGAACTTTCGGGTCCCGAGACTTCCATCGCCGCGCACACCGAGCAAGCCACGTGCCATTTCTTCCCACGACTTCGGCGAGTCGTGCCATCACGTTCAAAGGGTCCCTCACAACCCTCACTCTCCCCCGTGAAGAGGTGGTCACGGTCCGAGGGCCGATCAACCGTGCACAACCGCCATTCACCCGTTTCTCTCAAACCGGGTTTTCCCCATTTTTACCGAGTTTTCTCTCACATTTTCGGGTTTGTTCAGGCCTTGGCACGCTCGGGTCTGCCCGTGCTCGTGTAGATCCGCCTGTTAGGAGTCCAACGAACCCGACCCCGCACCGTACCGTGACCGGAGCAAGCGTGCCGACTTGTTTTTCCCCGACTGGCCACGGCTGTCTTCTACCCGGGTCACCCATCCGCGACTTCAAGCCGAGTCTTGCGACTCCCACGGCCACCTCCCCGACTCTTTTCCTCGTATATCGGGGCTAGGTGACGTCCCTCTACAACTTAGAAGAGCTAGGATCTTCGATGTTTGTTCGTATGAAATGTTAATATGACTTAGGGTACCCGAACGCATGAAAGACGTCGTTTTCTTTTCGGATCTTAGCTTCCATGCAATCCCATGCAACGTTACGATGTTTCATCCTTTTGCTACGTCCATATGTTATAAAATGCGTATGCCATGATGGGGAAGGGTCATGGTCGGAGCGGGAGAGATCTCCACATCGAGGAGGAGCCACGAAGGCCCACGGATGACACCCATTGGAGGGTGCCGTGAGCCTTCCTAGCTCATCCTAGGACACGAGGCTCTCTCTCCTTCTTCGAATGTGTTCAATCCCCCACGTTTCAGTTTTTTTTATCACGATATAACATGCATGCATGACGTGAAATGATCCGAATCCATGAGGATGAGACCGCCATAGACTCGAGGGAGCCCTTGAGCCTCTCGGCCGAACCTCACAAAGGGGAGCCTTGAGCCTCTTCGGTTCCCTAGGGTCCATGGCCCTCTCATCCTTCCCGATTTGACAATTTCTACGGTCGTAATGTCCCCCATGACGATTGAAATGTGATTGCATGACGGGAAAGTTCGGAATCTAGGGAAAAGAGGCCTTAGAGGGCTCGGCGGTGCCAAAGGGCTCACGGCCGCTCCTTTTGTGATGGGGCCGAGAGATCCTTGACTCATCCGAGACCTAGGGGCTCATTATACCATGAGACCGGGCGTCTCCCGTGATTGATTTTTGAATCTACCTCTAAACGAGTCCATCTCATTTGTTTAGTTCCTTTAATATATCATCCGTGATGGTGTCATGTGATCATTTGCGCAATGAGAGCCATGTCAACATTGATATAATAAGAGGTGTTAATCTTGTGTGAACGTGCGTGTTGCATGCAAAGGGATGGTCAAAAGCTGATACGGAAATCCATCAACACTCGTAGCGGGTCGATGGCATTCGGCCGACTATCCCTAGGGGATGGCCGAAAGCTCCGAGACCCCCTTTAAGTGAGGATCGGTCTCTATTATCATCTTAGATTCGTCCTTTGGAATTATTTGTGGCTATGTTCCTCTTTAATTGATGGGTGAATATAAAGTAAGTGTTAGACATGTTAGGCTCGGATAATCATCTATTGAAGTTGTAATCATGAAATGGAACAATGAGGAACATCGAAGAATCTCACAAACGGAATAAACGGGACGTGTCAGTCGGCTAATCAAATCACTCGGACTAAATAATTGGACAAATTGATCATTAATTCGTAAGCGCATCGATGGTTCATGGAACGGTGGAAATGCCTTTTTCGTTAAAAATTCATAATTTCAAAATACCGAGTCGTATAACACGAATAGAATTGATGTCTAGGGAGTACTCACGTGTCATGACTCGAGTCCGGGCCCAATTTGAGGCGGCCCGAGTCGGGGCACGAGAGTCCTTCTTAGACTCCTTTGTGTGACATGATCTCCAATTTATACACGAACATCGCAATTTTATCATCCAAGGGCATGACCGTCATTCCTTGATTCACCGATACCCTAGGTGCTAGGAAGTCGGAAACGCCTCGATCTATGGACGGAAAAGGGCTACCCGTTCGGGTACGAGTTTCATTCGCACGGCCCATTCTGTCCACTTTCGGTGTTTCTATCTTCCTATCGTAGATTCGGTGGAGAGCATTTTATTTCAGTTACAAAATACAAAAAAACCGGACTAATCATACATCCGGCCTAATCAAACACTAGATAATGGATAGGCGGAATGATAGATTCCAATCTAGAGTCAAAACACGAGTTTGGCTAATTCAGTGAAACCGCAGTGACACTTAACTGAATAAGAGTCATAAAACAAACACACACATGTAATCGGCTTAGAACCTTATCCTAGCCCGCCCTCTATGTTTGCCTAGGTTAGATGCATTGTTTGCCAATCAACCACGGGTAATAACTGATTAAATCACGTACATTCGACTTAATACACCACTTGTCTGTATTCACCGACAATTGTCAGTTGCTTTCTGTATTGTGTCAGTTACATCAGTTTTCTTCCGTTTTATTCTTGCTTTTGATGATCTATTGCGGTTCGGGCCCGAAAACATAGGTCACGTGTTGCATGGGGTCCAACGCCCCGAAACCATAGGTCCCTCTATGTTTGCCTAGGTTAGATGCATTGTTTGCCAATAAACCACGGGTAATAACTGATTAAATCACGTACATTCGACTTAATACACCACTTGTCTGTATTCACCGACAATTGTCAGTTGCTTTCTGTATTGTGTCAGTTACATCAGTTTTCTTCCGTTTTATTCTTGCTTTTGATGATCTATTGCGGTTCGGGCCCGAAACCATAGGTCACGTGTTGCATGGGGTCCAACGCCCCAAATCACCGAACACGAGGTCCAACGCCTCTTAACTCACCGAGCGCGTGCAACCCGAGTGCAGAATGGGATCTAGCCTCGATTCACCGTCACACTCCGAATACGGCCTATGTGGAAGGCGGATTTGGATTGAGCGCGTGAAACGTGTTTAGATATCACCCGGGAGATCGATCGATCCAACGGTTACAGTGGAAACAAGTCATTTTTCTGCAAACCGTCGGTTCGATCGGACCCGACCCCCGGCTCTTTGAGCCCGCGTTGCCTTAATTTATTTATCGGTTATTCAAAATACACGGTGAGCAGGAGCGGAATAGTGGCCCAATGCAAACCGATCGGGATCCATTTACTTATTCGGTTATACTTTGTAATTGTTCGAGAGAACATTGTGAGGATTCTATTTGTATGTTCATTCATCTCCTTGTAAGGATCCCCGATCGGTGAGCGAGAGGTCCGAGTGCTGGATCGGTTAAGTTGGTCTATCGCCACCAAAGGGTGAGTAAGCTTGGATACTCGTGGTTTCGGTTCACGCAGGGAATCAACCATCACGGTTCGATGAACTGTAACGCTAAGATAGTGAACCGACTCCTCGATGCACAAGCCTACTCATCTTTCGGACTCTTGGCCCAACTTGATCAATTCATCGAATTTACGGTGTCAAAACAGGCGAGTCGAGCGCAACTCTAAATCACGCGGTAAATAAACAAAAAATGGCAAGCCTAGCAAGCTACAGTACCGAGAGGGCGTGCGGGAAATAGGCCCGCACGTAATAGAACCCCCGAATTCAGAATTTCCGGTTCTGTACGACCATTGCCTTAGTATTTAGGTGTACCCTGTACCCCTAGACCCGGGTAACTTGCCGGACCTCGACCCTCGGGTCGTAAAATGGCAAGTGGCGACTCCTTCTCACGTGCGTCCGTCGCGCGTCCCCGGGAAGGTGGACACTCCCAAGCCGCGTTTGCTTAGGCATCGTCCATGGACTTCGCGTCCACTTTACTGCTTTCCACGGGCTTCGGCCTAGTAACTTTACTGCTTTCCACGGGCTTCGGCCTAGTAACTTTATTGCTTTCCGGACTTCGCATCCACTTTACTGCTTTCCACGGGCTTCGGCCTAGTAACTTTACTGCTTTCCACGGGCTTCGGCCTAGTGACTTCATTGCTTTCCGGACTTCGCGTCCATGGACTTCGCGTCCACTTTACCGTTTTCCACGGGCTTCGGCCTAGTAACTTTACTGCTTTCCACGGGCTTCGGCCTAGTAACTTTACTGCTTTCCACGGGCTTCGGCCTAGTGACTTCTTGCTTTCCGGACTTCGCGTCCACTTTACTGCTTTCCACGGGCTTCGGCCTAGTAACTTTATTGCTTTCCACGGGCTTCGGCCTAGTAACTTTATTGCTTTCCGGACTTCGCGTCCATGGACTTCGCGTCCATGGACTTCGCGTCCACTTTACCGTTTTCCACGGGCTTCGGCCTAGTAACTTTACTGCTTTCCACGAGCTTCGGCCTAGTAACTTTACTGCTTTCCACGGGCTTCGGCCTAGTAACTTTGTTGCTTTCCGGACTTCGCGTCCATGGACTTCGCGTCCACTTTACTTCTTTCCACGGGTTTCGGCCTAGTAACTTTACTGCTTTCCACGGGCTTCGGCCTAGTAACTTTACTGTTTTCCACGGGCTTCGGCCTAGTGACTTTATTGCTTTTCGGACTTCGCGTCCACTTTACTGCTTTCCACGGGCTTCGGCCTAGTAACTTTATTGCTTTTCGGACTTCGCGTCCATGGACTTCGCGTCCACTTTACTGCTTTCCACGGGCTTCGGCCTAGTAACTTTACTGCTTTCCACGGGCTTCGGCCTAGTAACTTTACTGCTTTCCACGGGCTTCGGCCTAGTAACTTTATTGCTTTCCGGACTTCGCGTCCATGGACTTCGCGTCCACTTTACTGCTTTCCACGGGCCTTGGCCCTGCACATGCTGTCATGCGGGCTTAGACCCCTCACCTGCATTTCATAATGTTCGCTTCTTAATCAGGTGGTTACCCTACGACAGGTTCGAGCACCTTTGCACATCCCCCCTGAGTATCCAACACGAGGGAACAAACTATTACAGAGTATGACGACAGAAGCAGTCGCCGGGACCAAAAAGGGTGCCTCTCATGGTCTTTGGCTACATCCTCTAACCGAGCATGCAACCAAAGAGGGGCAAGCTGTCAGCACCCCATTTTGGCCCACCGGCTTCCCACACGAGAATCCCCGATCAAAGCCCGGGTTACTATTCACCACCCGGCAATCGGAGGTGAACGTGCGGCCACGGAGTCATGAACAATGGGAGAAGAGCTGGGTCCATTAGAAGAGCCGAAGAGAGCAGTTGGAAGAACAGACAAACGAGAAACCCCGAAAACAGCGGAGCCGGCACTGTGGCACTATTCATCGCCGGATCACCGGAGCGTCAGAAGATATCCAATATGGGACTTTAAAAATCCCTCTTGGTACCAAAATGACCAATGGCACCTCCGAGCGCATTTCAGAAGCCTCCTACTTAAGCCGGGGCACTCCCGAACATTTGCAGACGCCTTCCTAAAGGGGCTCCCGGGACGCCCGATCCACGGACAAGTAAACGGCACCCAGAAACAGGCCTGCACACACCCAAGGACCACCAGGACCAAGGAATAAGTTTCAGACTGCCTTTCAGAGTTAGTCTTAGTCTCCCGAGCGGATCCCGACCCGAAGAAAGGGCCCCTTTTTGCACAGAAACGTGGCCAGAGACGCTCTTAATGAACCATCAGTGCACGAAATCCGCGCCAACCAATCACGAAGACCTCAAGGCCTGGGAAAACGAACCCTGATCGCATTGTACAATCCATTTAGGTTTCCCGAGTACTATTCCGGCAACAAAAGGGCCCCTTTCAAGCAGAATCTTGCGCTTAGAGCTCATTCGAGGAAATGTTGACGTCCGAGCTTTGCACCACCCACTCCCAACAACCCCTAGGGGCTAGGAAATCATTTTGGCTCGGACCAAGCAAATCATACCGAGCTCCCGAGTGATGTTTTAATGGTCATAAACGCCTCCCGACAAGCCTTCGGGACTCATTTTTGACAAACGGAGATCACAGTGGTCTCCGAACACATCAGAACACTCGGGAATCACCGAGAAAGCCCCGTTCGTGGATTCTTAGGATGGCTCCGTGTGAGGCTAGTGTCCACCAAACATGCATATATGCTCATATTCATATCCATGTGCACATGCATGGTTACATAACATACATGTATATAATATACCATTATTTTTTTGGTTGGATCTTTAAATGTATATAATATACCACAACTTGTGGCTAGATCATTATCTATATGAAAGAAAAAAATAATAATAATAATAAAAAACGAAAAAGTGAGAAATCAGATAGAGATGAGTGTAGAATGGGCCAAGTGGCCTCCTCTTCAGCAGCCCTTTCCTTCCCACCGCCTTTGACCATCTTTGACCACCTTCTTTTTCTTCTTTTCATCCTTATTTAAGCCATACCCTCCCTTGCTCTATCCCTAGCTGAAAGGAAACGAAAATGAACCAGAAGAGAGAGAGAGAGAGAGAGAGAGCTGGCTGAGTCGAGAAAATTCTTGGAGAAGAAGAAGAGGAAGAAGACTAAGTTAGAGTATTGATTAGTAAGTTGATTATCTATGATTTAAACATTCATATTTACTATGTTGTACATGGTTTGTGGCTCTTCTTGCATCCTTCTTGTCTGATCAAGTTTCAAAAGATTAGTTTATGGTGATTTTTGTTAGTTCTCCTAGCTAATATAAATTGAGTTGGATGTATATTTGGAGTTAGTTTTATGTTGTGTTAGGATGAGTTTGGTAACCAATAGAAGCTGAATAATTCGGTTGTAAGGCAGGGGGTAAATTTCTTAGTTGAGTTAGGAGGTTTTTAACACACATAGCTATGCCCTTCTGAAAATATATATATATATATATATAGATGTAGACAAGTGTGTGTACATATGTACATATATGCATATATTTTGCTCTTTGAGCTAATTATGGATTAGAGAAGGGATCTGATTTGAAATTTATCATGCATTATAATGATATCATGTGATGGGTTGATTGACCAAGATCTTGTTTATTTGTATTTTGGAACCAAAGAAGTACTTAGAATTCCTTGTACTCCTTACTTGAATTTGGCTGATCGAATTGGCCCTCCGTATAATATAATTACTATTCTAAACTGATATGATTTGAGTTATACATAGCATATCATTGGAATCGTTATGTCATTGGTTATATTTTAGTTATATTAATCAAATAATACGGGAGTTAAAACTGATACCTATATGTACTCTTATTTAGCATATTATCTAACCTTTGTGCTTGAACTGAATAGGGGCTGGGGAGATTGAGGTTATACCTCCGGAAGGCTCAACTCATTAAGTGGTCGTTTCAAGGGTGTTAGTGAGTACTTTCTTCCATCGTAAAATGATAATAAATATATATATATATATGTATGGTTATAGAAGTGATGGTGGCTGAATGATTGCGGAACATAGTTGATGTGTATGCTTAGTATGCTTGTGATGGTTGGACTATAGCCATGGGATCGCTGGACCCGGCGGATTATAAAAGGGGCCTGATCGGCCGCTGAACCCGGCGGAATATAAATAGGGACTTGATCGGCCGCTGGACCCGGCGGAATATAAATAGGGACTTGATCGGCCGCTAGACCCTGCGGAATACAAATAGAGGCCTGATCGGCCGCTGGACCCGGCGGAATATAAGTAGGGGCATGATCGGCCGCTGGACCGGCGGAATATAAATGAAGGTCAACTCTTACCGCCAGAGGTTAATGGGCGGCCCCCGCTCATGAGACATGGATATTGGGAGTTGAGGATGATATGAATGAGGTGTGCGGGGTCACGGTACCGTCATAACTCTGTTGCTAGGAAATGCAACCCTATGGCTATATTACTGTTGTTTGGATTGGTTGCCCTATGAGTTGTGTGAAAGGATGATCTTGGTATCGGATGCTATATCACGGTGAAATATATATATGTGTATGATTGATTGTCGTGAATTGTGATGTAACATATTAGCTCATTTTACCTTGGAATATAGTACTCACTGAGTTGCAGCTCACCCCCTGCATACAATTTTTCCAGATGAGCTAGGAGCTAGACTAGCCGCACAGGAGGGCTTTGGATAACGGGGATCAGCGCAAAGGATTTTGGCAAGTAGGCCCACCCATAGTATAGGTAGTAAGTGTTCGTAAATGTTACAATCCTGTTACGACCTGAAACTTTTGTTAGTTGGTTTAGTGGTATGGTTGTAGCTGAACACACTATGGAGAGCATATATGTACATTAGAATCCGTTAGACTCATTATATATTCATGTAGAGCATGCCGAGTTAGTTTAAGGGTTGGATGTGTTGTAGAAGTATGCTATATATATATATGAAAGCTTTTCGTTCAGTCTATGTTACAAGATGGTTGCAACTGAGTAATCTTTGAGAGTTTTATGCATATATCTGAATTGGTTAGGTGGTTATATGTTTATATAGAGCTTGCTGGGTTGGTTCAATGTGTTGGGAGTTAAGAAAACAGATTATACACATATGAGTTGCGCATATGACAATGGATACTAAGGAATAGAGGGGAAACTCTGCTATAAGTTTCGGGTCGTGACATTTTTGGTATCAGAGCCTAGGTTATAGGATTCTATAGACTTCGTGTGCCTGATCCCCGTTCTTTTTGATTAGTTGCGGCCCAAGACGGGATATATCTTATCGTTGTGTTTATTAAATGCTTGGTTAACTTGTGTTCTGTTTAGGAAAATTTGCAATGGGACCCAAACGTGCAAGGCGGGGTCGACCTAGATACCGTACAGCCGAGAATTTAGCTGATCTGAGTACACCTGAGCCGATGACAGAGGAGCAAGTGTCTCAAGCTCCTCAAGAAGCTGCTGCAGCTCCTAGGGATCAAGATCCACCAATCCACCAGACATTAGCAGCCATGACTCGTCTAGTTGAGCAGCAAGCGCAGCTAATTGAGCAACAAACGGCCTTCTTTCAGAGACAAGCAACACAGCCGAGTGCATCCACATCTCACATGGAGTCACAATTGACGCCGTATGAAAGGTTTAGGAAATATGGTCCATCTAGTTTTTCGGGTAGTGCTGATCCGATAGAAGCGGAGAATTGGATAGCTGGAATGGAAAGAATTTTTTCAATCATGGAGGTTTCAGACACCCAACGTGTGGCACTTGCAACATTTATGCTAGAAGGGGATGCTCAGTACTGGTGGGAGGCTACTCAGAGACGACTGGACCCGAACTCTTCACATGTTATCACTTGGGGTGAGTTTACGCAAGCATTTTATAACAAGTACTTTCCAGCCTCGTTTCGGCGCACCAAGGAGCGGGAATTTCTTAATTTGAAGCAAGGAGAGCTCAGCGTAGTTGAATATGAAGTAAAATTTACCAAGTTGTCACGTTTTGCCCCTACATTGGTAAGTGATGAAACTTCCAAATGCAGTAGGTTCTTGGATGGATTGAAACTCAATATTAGGTCGCGCGTTTCCGTTTTGGAGATCCCATTATTTGCAGACCTATATAATAAAGCCATTATCGCTGAGGAGGACTTACGAGAGGTAGTTCATCAGAGGGAGCAAAGTAGAACTCGGCCTAGTAGCTCACTTGTAGAGGGTTCCTTCCGACCCCCAAAAAGAGGCGGGTTCATTCAAGGCTTCAATAGAGGGAAATCAACTTATCAGCAATCTCCACAATGGTTTCATGAAGATAAGGGCATCAGAAGTCAGAGTGGTGCAAGTTATGGTGGAACTAATCTCCCGAGACATCAAAATTGTCAGAATTGTGGTCGATTCCATTCCGGAGTTTGTCAAGTGCAGTCCGGGAGTTGTTTTCATTGTGGACGTCGTGATCACTTGAGAAATAATTGTCCGCAATTGAGGAGTGAGGGGGTTACATGTTTTAGATGTGGCATGAAGGGACATGTACTGAGGAATTGTAGGCAGCCTATAGTAGCAGCGTCTAGTAGTGCTAGTGTGGGCAATAGGTCATCGGCGATAAGAGGCCGTGGACAGATGAGTAGCAATAAGAGTGTTCAAGGCCGAGGGGGTGGATCGATGGTGAGCTCAGCAGGCCAGGCCAATAGACCAATGACGCAGGGTAGAGTATTCACCTTAACGAAGCGAGATGCGGATGCCACTCCGACTGTAGTGACGGGTACGTTAAATCTCTTTAATAAACCTGCTCATGTACTTATAGACCCAGGGTCCACTCATTCATATATCTCATTGTCATATGCCATGCATTCTAATAGACCACGAAAGTTATTAGATAGTCGTATGTCCATAGCTACACCGACCGGGGAAAGTGTGGTAGTTGGGGAAGTGTATCGCAGTTGTAGGCTACAGTTAGGGGATAAGGAAATGTTAGTAGATTTAATACCCTTAAGCATTTGGGATTTTGACGTTATCCTCGGGATGGATTGGCTTGCTTCTCATCATGCTTCGGTGGAGTGCTACAAGAAGGAGGTTATTTTTAGAATACCGAATGAGCCTGAATTTAAGCTTCATGGAGATCAATTGGGTGCTCCATTCAATGTTATATCATTTCTCGAGGCGACGAAACTTTTGAAAAGGGGGTGTGAAGGATATTTGGCACATGTGGTTGCTACCGAGGTCAACTCACCAAAACTTAGTGAAATTTCAGTAGTTTGCGAGTTTCCAGAGATTTTTCCTAATGATTTACCTGGTCTTCCCCCTAATAGAGAGATTGAGTTTACTATCGAGCTAAAGCCCGGTACTGCGCCGATTTCCCGTGCACCGTATCGTATGGCCCCGTCAGAACTCAAGGAATTGAAAATTCAGCTGCAAGAATTGTTAGAAAAGGGATTTATCAGGCCTAGTGTATCTCCTTGGGGTGCTCCCGTTTTGTTTGTGAAGAAGAAGGATGGCTCGCTCAGATTGTGCATAGATTATCGACAGTTGAATCGAGTTACGGTGCGCAATAAATATCCTTTACCTAGGATAGATGACTTGTTTGACCAGCTCCGAGGTGCTACCGTCTTCTCGAAGATCGATCTTAGATCGGGATACCACCAGCTGAAGATCAAGGACTCTGATGTGCCCAAGACTACTTTTCGCACACGGTATGGACATTATGAATTCCTTGTGATGCCTTTCGGGTTAACAAATGCTCCAGCAGCTTTTATGGATTTAATGAATAGAGTTTTCCAGCCATATCTTGATCAGTTTGTGGTGGTTTTCATCGATGATATATTGGTATACTCGAGGAACCGGAATGAGCATGAAGAACATCTCCGAGTAGTGTTGCAGATTTTGAGAGAAAGAAAACTTTATGCTAAGTTTAGCAAATGTGAGTTTTGGTTAGATCGAGTGGGATTCCTCGGGCATGTGATTTCAGGTGATGGTGTATCAGTGGACCCCACGAAGATTGAAGCTATCTTGAATTGGAATCGTCCTACAAGTGTATCAGAGGTGAGGAGTTTCCTAGGATTAGCTGGTTATTATCGAAGATTTGTGGAAGGGTTCTCCCTTATTGCTGCTCCCATGACTCAGTTAACGCGGAAGAGCGTGAAGTTTGAATGGACAGATGAGTGCGAGCAAAGTTTCCAGGAGTTGAAGAAGAGATTGACCACTGCCCCAGTGCTTGTTATTCCGTCCACTGATGAGGGGTTTGTGATATATAGTGATGGATCCCATCAAGGCTTAGGCTGCATATTAATGCAAAATGGCAGAGTGGTGGCTTATGCATCTCGACAACTAAGGAATCATGAGAAGAATTACCCGACACATGATCTTGAATTGGCAGCTGTGGTATTCGCTCTCAAACTTTGGAGACATTACCTGTATGGAGCAAGATGTGAGATTTATACAGACCACAAGAGTTTGAAATATTTGTTCACTCAGAAAGAACTCAACTTGAGACAGAGGAGATGGATGGAACTAATCAAAGATTATGATTGCACGATCAACTATCATCCAGGAAAGGCAAATGTGGTGGCAGATGCACTGAGTCGGAAATCATCAGCAAGATTAGCAGGTATGTGGAGTGTTTACGACACACTTATTAATGAGTTGAGGTCATTAGAAGTTAAATTAGAGGCGACCAGTTCTGGAACATTGATGGCTATTTATGATGTGAAGCCAGTGCTAGCTGATCGAATTCGGGAAGCGCAACAAGTAGATCCATTTTTAGTAGAGATGAAAAACAAGATTAAGGAAGGCAGAGTAAAGGAAGGCAAGAAGTTTGAATTTCTTTTGAAAGAGGATGACACACTTATGTTTGGGAGTCGAATTTGTGTACCTGACGATGTTGAGTTGAAGAGAGAGATTCTTGCACAGGCTCATAGCTCACCATATGCAATGCACCCCGGAAGCACTAAGATGTATTATAATTTGAAGAGAAGTTATTGGTGGTATAACATGAAAAAGGAGATAGCTGAATATGTCGCTAAGTGTCTAGTATGTCAGCAGGTTAAGGCAGAACATCAGCACCCATCAGGGTTATTACAACCCCTTCCGGTACCTGAATGGAAATGGGAAAAGATCACCATGGATTTTGTCTCGGGACTTCCACTAACACGAAGAGGGCATGATTCTATATGGGTGATAGTTGATAGGCTGACTAAATCCGCTCACTTCCTACCAGCTAAAACGACATTTGGTGCAGATCAGTTGGCACAATTGTTCATTAAGGAGATTGTGAGGTTGCACGGTGTGCCGGCATCCATAGTATCAGACAGAGGTTCCTATTTTACTTCCAAGTACTGGAATAGTTTTGTTACGGCTCTAGGCACGAAATTGAATTTGACCACTGCTTTTCATCCCGAATCAGACGGGCAAAGCGAAAGGACCATTCAAACATTGGAGGATATGTTAAGAGCGTGTGTTATAGAATTTCAAGGCTGCTGGGATGACTACCTTCCTTTGATGGAATTCGCGTATAATAACAGCTATCAATCTAGTATTGGAATGGCACCATATGAGTCGCTTTATGGTCGTGCTTGTCGAACACCATTGTGTTGGAACGAAGTTGGAGAGAGACAATTAACTGGACCGGAAATAGTCGACCTAACAGCTGAAAAGGTCAAGATTATCAGAGAGAGATTAAAGACCGCTCAAGGGCGACAAAAGAATTATGCTGATAAACGAAGAAAGGACCTCGAGTTTCAGCAAGGGGATCGAGTTTTCTTAAAGGTATCACCGTGGAAGGGTATTATGAGATTTGGCAAGAAAGGAAAGCTTAGTCCCAGATATATCGGGCCATACGAGATTTTGGAGCGCATTGGGAAGGTGGCATATCGGTTGGCTCTACCCCCTGAACTGTCCCGTATCCATAACGTGTTTCATGTGTCAATGTTGCGTAAGTATATACCGGACCCATCTCATGTTTTGAGTTATCAACCGGTGGAGTTAAATGAGGACTTAACATATGAGGAAGAGCCAGTGGAGATCTTAGATAGGAAAGAGCAGGTCCTTCGAACCAAGACAATTCCATTAGTAAAGGTGTTGTGGAAGAGTCATTCGATAGAAGAAGCCACTTGGGAACCCGAGGATTCTATGAGAGTCAACTATCCATACCTTTTCCCGATATCAGGTAAATAATTTCGGGGACGAAATTTTCATTAGTGGGGGAGATTGTGAGGCTAGTGTCCACCAAACATGCATATATGCTCATATTCATATCCATGTGCACATGCATGGTTACATAACATACATGTATATAATATACCATTATTTTTTTGGCTGGATCTTTAAATGTATATAATATACCACGACTTGTGGCTGGATCATTATCTATATGAAAGAAAATAATAATAATAATAATAAAAAACGAAAAAGTGAGAAATCAGATAGAGATGAGTGTAGAATGGGCCAAGTGGCCTCCTCTTCAGCAGCCCTTTCCTTCCCACCGCCTTTGACCATCTTTGACCACCTTCTTTTTCTTCTTTTCATCCTTATTTAAGCCATACCCTCCCTTGCTCTATCCCTAGCTGAAAGGAAATGAAAATGAACTAGAAGAGAGAGAGAGAGAGAGAGAGAACTGGCTGAGTCGAGAAAATTCTTGGAGAAGAATAAGAGGAAGAAGACTAAGTTAGAGTATTGATTAGTAAGTTGATTATCTATGATTTAAACATTCATATTTACTATGTTGTACATGGTTTGTGGCTCTTCTTGCATCCTTCTTGTCTGATCAAGTTTCAAAAGATTAGTTTATGGTGATTTTTGTTAGTTCTCCTAGCTAATATAAATTGAGTTGGATATATATTTGGAATTAGTTTTATGTTGTGTTAGGATGAGTTTGGTCACCTATAGAAGCTGAATAATTCGGTTGTAAGGCAGGGGGCAAATTTCTTAGTTGAGTTAGGAGGTTTTTAACACACATAGCTAAGCCTTTCTGAAAATATATATATATATATATATATAGATGTAGACAAGTGTGTGTACATATGTATATATATGCATATATTTTGCTCTTTGAGCTGATTATGGATTAGAGAAGGGATCTGATTTGAAATTTATCATGCATTATAATGATATCATGTGATGGGTTGATTGACCAAGATCTTGTTTATTTGTATTTTGGAACCAAAGAAGTACTTAGAATTCCTTGTACTCCTTACTTGAATTTGGCTGATCGAATTGGCTCTCCGTATAATATAATTACTATTCTAAACTGATATGATTTGAGTTATGCATAGCATATCATTGGAATTGTTATGTCATTGGTTATATTTTAGTTATATTAATCAAATAATACGGGAGTTAAAACTGATACCTATATGTACTCTTATTTAGCATATTATCTAACCTTTGTGCTTGAACTGAATAGGGGCTGGGGAGACTGAGGTTATACCTCCGGAAGGCTCAACTCATTAAGTGGTCGTTTCAGGGGTGTTAGTGAGTACTTTCTTCCATCGTAAAATGATAATAAATATATATATATATATATGTATGGTTATAGAAGTGATGGTGGCTGAATGATTGCGAAACATAGCTGATGTGTATGCTTAGTATGCTTGTGATGGTTGGACTATAGCCATGGGATCGCTGGACCCGGCGGATTATAAAAGGGGCCTGATCGGCCGCCGAACCCGGCGGAATATAAATAGGGACTTGATCGGCCGCTGGACCCGGCGGAATATAAATAGGGACTTGATCGGCCGCTGGACCTGGCGGAATACAAATAGGGGCCTGATCGGCCGCTGGACCCGGCGGAATATAAGTAGGGGCATGATCGGCCGCTGGACCGGCGGAATATAAATGAAGGTCAACTCTTACCGCCAGAGGTTAATGGGTGGCCCCCGCTCATGAGACATGGATATTGGGAGTTGAGGATGATATGAATGAGGTGTGCGGGGTCACGGTACCGTCATAACTCTGTTGCGAGGAAATGCAACCCTATGGCTATATTACTGTTGTTTGGATTGGTTGCCCTATGAGTTGTGTGAAAGGATGATCTTGGTATCGGATGCTATATCACGGTGAAATATATATGTGTATGATTGATTGTCGTGAATTGTGATGTAACATATTAGCTCATTTTACTTTGGAATATAGTAATCACTGAGTTGCAGCTCACCCCCTGCATACAATTTTTCCAGATGAGCTAGGAGTTAGACTAGCCGCACAGGAGGGCTTTGGATAACGGGGATCAGCGCAAAGGATTTTGGCAAGTAGGCCCACCCATAGTATAGGTAGTAAGTGTTCGTAAATGTTACAATCCTGTTACGACCTGAAACTTTTGTTAGTTGGTTTAGTGGTATGGTTGTAGCTGAACACACTATGGAGAGCATATATGTACATTAGAATCCGTTAGACTCATTATATATTCATGTAGAGCATGCCGAGTTAGTTTAAAGGTTGGATGTGTTGTAGAAGTATGCTATATATATATATGAAAGCTTTTCGTTCAGTCTATGTTACAAGATGGTTGCAACTGAGTAATCTTTGAGAGTTTTATGCATATATCTGAATTGGTTAGGTGGTTATATGTTTATATAGAGCTTGCTGGGTTGGTTCAATGTGTTGGGAGTTAAGAAAACAGATTATACACATATGAGTTGCGCATATGACAATGGATACTAAGGAATAGAGGGGAAACTCTGCTATAAGTTTCGGGTCGTGACACTCCGGATATCGATCTCCAGCCGGGGCCGGCAAGTAAATCGTTCTGCCCAAAGCACAAAGCATGCCGACACGAGCGGTACATCACGCAGAGGCGCGAACAAGCGACAGAAACGGACAACTTCACCCTGATCATCCAAACGGAGCAAAACCGACATTCGAGTCCCCGGGACGCCCGAGCATTCACCCATACGAAGAATGTCAATATTAGTTCTCATTAAAACCGTATTCGTGCATACATCGATAATTCGTCGTTCAAGCGAATCACGGAAATCGAATGCGTGATCGATCAAGCCCCGAGCTTCTTCCGGCTTTCTTCCTAATCAAGTGGGACCCTTGAGCTAGCCAAGTCGAGCCGAGCCGAGCCAAGCCGCGAGCCATGGCTCTCCTTTAAAGACAAGCCAAATGAGCCTCCACCACACATTTTCAAAATATCTTCTTACACCCATCACTTTCCTTCTCCCATCCATCACCTCCCATCACCTTTCAAGACAACGTCCCCACCCTAATCTTCCCTCCAAAAATTCGGATCCCTTAAGCACCCACTAATTGCACTTAGTTTTCACTAAACAAGCCATTAAGTATTCCTTTATAAGCCCATTGCATCATTAACTTAATCACAACTCAACTTCCATCATCTCTCTAGCTTTCTCACTCTAGGAAACCCTCTCCAGGCCCTCTCAAACTTCAGCATTTTCCAAAATCGCACAGCCCAAGCACAGCCCGGTTCAAGGCCAAAATTACCGGAAAACTCAACCGTTTTCCGGCGACCGCCTCTCAACCCGAACCAAACTTGACCAAACTTCATATCCCACACGTACTTGACCTCCCGAGTCCATTTCCGGTGTTAGTTTTGGCATTTGAAGCTCCCAGCATGCAGATCTAGAACATTTCAGAATCGGGTCTCTAGGTACTTTCCCGGTTCCTAGGCGAGTCCTGCCCCTCGACTTTGCCCGAGCCTTGACCAAACTTCTTACCCCACATGTTTTCAACCTTCTAAATCCATTTCCGAACTTAGTTTTAGCATTCGAAGCCTCCAACACACCGTTTCAGCAGGTAACAGAAACAGTACAGAGACGGGTTTCCATAGCCACCCCGGGATCCTCGGCACGCCATTTCTTCCCACGACCATGGCGAGTCGTGCCATCACTTCCTAGGGGTTCCTCACGACCCTCACTCTTCCTCGTGACAAGGTGGTCGCGTGCCGAGAGCCGTTCAACCGTGCACCACCGCCTTTTCTCTTCTTTCTCCCTTCACAGATTTTTCCAGTTTTTTCCCGGTTTTCTTTGCATCTTTCAGGAAAATCGACATGTCCAATCCTCATGAAACCACTTCAGGCATGATCCTAAGCCAGTTAGGAGTCCAATACCACCGATCTTGCACCAAAAGACCACCGGGAGCCTCCCGGACGCACAGGTCAGCTCGGGTTGAATCTCGCTACGAGCCACCTATCACCGTGATCCTCAGCCAGTTAGAAGTCCAATGCCACCGACCTTGCATCAAAAGACCACCGGGAGCCTCCTGTGGAGCCGTTTCTTCATTGGGTGCCAGTCGGGTCTGTTTTGACCCGACTGGGTCTGTCCTTTTTTTACTGACCCGACTTTGTTTTTGATTTCCAGAAAATCTACGCCTGCTCTCCTCCCGAAACCACCACAGGCGCGATCCTTAGTCTTTTGGGAATCCAACGCAACTGGCCCGCGCGAAAATTCCATCCCAATCAACCGATACGGCCCCCACAAGCCAGACTGCCAGTCGGGTCTGCTAGTCGACCCAACTGCTCCGATTCGGGTCTGTTCATTCCAGACAAGTCTCCCGACTCCCTTTGCCACTTCTCCGACTCTTTCCTCGTATTCCGAGGCTAGGTAACACTCCTCTACGACTTAGAGAAGTTAGGATCTCCGATATTCTTTTGATATGAGGTGTTAAGGCGTTTAACAAGTTGAAATGCATGCAAGTTTACGTTTTTACCTACTCCCATGCAAATGTACGTCGTTTATCATGCTATACGTCGTATGAACACATGCATCATGACGGGAAAGAACTTAAATCGGGGTTGAAGAGGTTGCCTTGACCCGCGTGAGCCACGGAAACTCACGGCCATTCCTCATGGGAGGTGGCCGAGAGTTTCTTTGGACCACACGGGTCCAAGAAATCCTCTTTCACCTCGAAATAAGTCGGTTCCCGTATTTTCCATTTCGTCGTTGTATGAATCGACGCCGTTTTATTGATTCCTTTAAATATTTTGTTTGTGCATGTTTGTATGCCCGTTGGCATAATTATGATCATGGCGGCATCGATTTGGTTAAAACGTGCGTTACTATCGTGCTTGATGTATTATGCATGCAAGATACGACCGGAATCGATGTAGGAGGCCCTCCATAACCCAAGTCGGGTCATGGAGAGCTCTCGGCTCAATCTTTGGAGGAGGGGCCGAGTGCTCTTTGACCCATCCCGGGCTTAGGACGGTCTCCTTCGTTGCTTCGGAACCGTCCCTTGGAATTGAGTGTACCCATATTTTGTGTTTCTATCGTCGATCATGTGCTAGCCGTCTCCTAGGAGAGTTAGTTTTGGAAGATTATCCATCAAGTCCACAATTCCTCGATATAAGATCACTACCCCCGAATAATTTCTCAAATGGGAGAAACGGGACGTATCATTCGGTTAATTAAATCACTTGGATTAAATAATTGGACAAATTGAATATTAATTCGTAAACGTATCGATGGTCCATGGAACGGCGGAAATGTCCTTTTCCTTAAAAGCTCATAATTTCCAAACATCGAGACGTGTAACACGAATAGAATCGTGTCTAGCAAGTACTCGCGTACTATGACTCGAGTCAGGGCCCAATTTGAGGCGGCTCGAGTCGAGATGCGCGAGTCCTCTTTAGACCTCTTCGTGTCACACGATCTTTAATTTATATATGAACATCACATGTTTTACCACTCAAGGGCATAGTCGTCATTCCGTGATTCACCGATATCCTAGGCCTTAGGAAGTCGGATACACCTCGATCTATGGACGGAAAGGGGCGGCCCGTTCTGGTGCGAGTTTCATTCGTACGGCCCATTCCGTTCACTTTCGGTGTTTCTATCTTCCTATTGTAGATTCGGTGGGGAGCATTTTATTTCAGTTACAAAACACAAAGAACCAGACTAATCATACATCCGGCCTAATCAAACACTAGATAATGGATAGGCGGAATTATAGATTCCAATCTAGAGTCAAAACACGAGTTCAGCTAATTCGGTGAAACCGCAGTGACACTTAACTGAATAAGAGTCATAAAACAAACACACACATGTAATTGGCTTAGAACCCTATTCTAATCCACCATCTATGTTTGCCTAGGTTAGATACATTGTTTGCTAATCAACCCCGGTTAATAACTGATTAAATCACGTACATTCGGCCTAATACACAACTCGTCTGTATTCACCGATACTTATCAGTTGTTGTCTGTATTTCATCAGTTTTATCAGTTTTCTTCTGTTTTATTCTTGCTTTTGCTGATTTGTTGCGATTCGGGCCCGAGCCCATAGGTTACATGTTATACGGGGTCCAACGCCTCCTAATTCACCGAGCGCGTGCAACCCGAGTGCGGAATGGGATCTAGCCTCGATTCACCGTTACACTCCGAACACGGCCTATGTGGAAGGCAATTTGGATTGGGCGTGTGAAATCGATCTAGATATCACTCGGGAGCTCGATCGGCCCAATGGTTACAGTGGGAATCAATCGATTCTCCTGCAAACCGTTGGATCGATCGGACCCGACCCCCGGCTCCTTGAGCCCGCGTTGCCTTAATTCACTTATCGGCTATTCAAAATACACGGTGAGCCGGAGTGGAATAGTGGCCCAATGCAAACCGATCGGGATCCATTTACTTATTCGGTTATACTTTGTAATTGTTCGAGAGAACATTGTGAGGATTCTATTTGTATGTTCATTCATCTCCTTGTAAGGATCCCCGATCGGTGAGCGAGAGGTTCGAGTGCTGGATTGGTTAAGTTGGTCTATCGCCACCAAGTGGTGAATAAGCTTGGATACTCGTGGTTTCGGTTCACGCAGGGAATCGACCATCACGGTTCGATGAACTGTAACGCTAAGATAGTGAACCGACTCCTCGATGCACAAACCTACTCATCTTTCGGACTCTTGGCCCAGCTTGATCAATTCATCGAATTTACGGTGTCAAAACGGGTGAGTCGAGCGCAACTCTAAATAACGCGGTAAATAAACAAAATGGCAAGCCTAGCAAGCTAGAGTACCGAAAAGGCGTGCGGGATATAGGCCCGCACGTAATAGAACCCCCGAATTCGGAATTTTCGGTTCCGTATGACCATTGCCTTAGCATTTAGGTGTACCCCGTACCCCTAGACCCGGGCGACTCAACGGCCCTCGACCTGCGGGTCGTAAACAGTAAGTGGCGACTCCTTCCCACGCGTGTCTGTCGTGCGTCCCCGGGAAGGTGGACACTCCCAAGCCGCGTTTGCTTAGGCGCGCGCATGCGTGCCCCGACGAGATGAAATTCGGGTGCGCACAACCATCACATCCTAAGTATGGCCTATGTGGAAAGCAACTTGGATTGGATGTGTGAAACGCGTTTAGATATCACCTGGGAGCTCGATCGGTCCAACGGTTACAGTGGGAACCAATCGGTTCTCCTACAGACCGTTGGTTCGATCGGACCCGACCCCCGACTCCTTGAGCTAGCGTTGCCTTAATTTATTTATCGGTTATTCAAAACATACGGTGAGCCGGAGCGGAATATTGGCCCAATGCAAACCGATCGAGATCCATTCACTTATTCAATTGTATTTTGTAATTACTCGAGGGAACATTGCGAGGATTTGTTTGTACATTCATTCATTCATTTGTAAGGATCCCCGATCGGCGAGCGAGAGGTCTGAGTGTCGAACTGGTTAAGTTGGTCTATTGTTACCAAGAGAGGAGTAAGCTCGAATACTCGTGGTCTCGGTTCGCGCAGGAAATCGACCATCACGGTCCGACGAACTGTAACGCGAAGATAGTGAACCGATTCCTCGACGCACAAGCCTACTCATCTTTCGGGTTCTCGGCCCAACTTGATCAATTCATCGACTTTACGGTGTCAAAACGGGCGAGTCAAGTGCAACCTTAAATCACGTGATAAATAAACAAAACGGCAAGCCTAGCAAACTAAAGTACCGAAAGGACGTGCGGGATATATGCCCGCACGTAATAGAACCCCCGAATTCGGAATTTTCGGTTCCGCACGACTATTGCCTTAGCATTTAGGTGTACCCCGTACCCCTATACCTGGGTGACTCAACGGCCCTCGACTTACGGGTCGTAAACAGTAAGTGGCGACTCCTTCTCACTCGCGTCCGTCGCGCGTCCCCACGGGAAGGTGGATACTCCCAAGCCGCGTTGCATAGGCTTTGCGCATGCGTGCCCCGACGAGATGAAATTCGGGTGCGCACAATTGCGGTGAAGGCCAATGTCGCACACGACGTCGTTTTGCCCCCCTATCCACAAACAGGTCAAACGACATCGTTTGTCGTCGACCTTCTCCCACAACCGATCAGTTCCTTCCTCCATTTTGGCACCAATCTGATATTTGCGCACAATTTTCTGAAAAAATCTCAAACCCTATTATGTATCTTCTGATACAATTGAAGGAAGACTAGTTGGTGAGGAACTGTGGAAGATTCTCTGAGGTTCTGTCCACGCATTGGAGCAATCAGGGTGACGAAAAGCTTCTTCTTTTTTCTTTTCGGTTTGTTCGATGTGGTCCCCCATTCTTTATTCTGGTTGTTGTCCATTGCTTTTCTCATTGTGCTAGAGCGTGGTCCCCATTTTCCTTGTTCTACATAATGACTGTGATTTTTAGTTTAATCATTTGTTTATGCACAGTTATGTCTGAGGATGACTATTATATTGTCGTTTTCCATCATGGGGGCGTGCTTGTGTCTGAACCCCAGATGGAGTACATTGGGGGCGTAGTTGATTCATGGGACAATGTGGACATTGATCGTATATCAATTCCATTTGTTGAGTGGAGGTTTGAAGAGCTTTATGGGGACAATGCAAAATACAAGACAGTTTATTGGTTGGATCCTAGTTTAGAAGTAAAGGATGGGCTAAGACATCTTGAAAATAACACGGACGTTAGAATGCTTTACTCTATTGTTTGTGAAAAAGCTCAAAACAAAGAAATACATTTCTATTTTGAGCATGAGGATGAAGTGGAAGTAATTGATGGAGACAGTGAAGATGATGACTGTAGAGACAGTGAAGATGATGTTTATAAACCAAGATATAAAGATGAGAGTGGAGACGGTGAAGATAATGAGGATGATGCAGATGATGAGGATCATGAAGATGATGAGGACGAAATTGTTGCAGATATTGGAAGTGGCACTCCAGGATGTTCTGGTAATCTAATGTCAAAGTCAAAGAAGCCAAACAAAAGTGGAAGGCATGTAATGGTAGGCCCAGGTATCCAAATATTGAGGATGTTCAGAGGCCCTATGAGGCAAGAAATACAGTTGATGATGGTGATGATGAAGGGGGTTACCATTCTAATCAGATGAGAAGCATTAGAGGGGACAGTGATGATGAAGGACGAGATGAGATTGAGCCTCCACAGTTCAATGAAGGGGCACCATTTGGATAGGTCGATTTGCAGTTATATATGATTTTCCCAACATTGAAAATGTTTAAGCAAAATGTGAAGGACTACACAATAGCATTGGGGAGACTAGTGAAACTAGTGAAGGCTGACAAAGGGAGATGCAAGTATATATGTGAACAAGATTGTGATTGAAACATATTTTGTTCTTGGGCAGAAGTTCATGGGAGTTATCAGATCAAGACTTTCAATCCCACTCATACATGTAGCCGGAAGTTGAAAAACCATCAAGTTACCAGTAAATGGGTCGCAGACAAGCTTGTCGAATTCATGAGGCAAGTTCCTGACATGACTGCTGCTGATGTTTTAAGTACATGGCCAACACATTCCAAGTTCGATTGGCTGACATGAAGATTTACAAAGCTATGCGCATTGCTAGGGAAGTTGTTGAAGGTTCTGAGAATGATCAGTATGCAAGATTGATGGATTACTGTATGGAGCTTTTGACAAGTAATGTTGGCTCAACTATAGGGATACATGTTGAGAGAGTAGACCTATCTTTTCCAATAATGTTCGATAGACTATATTGCTGCTTTGATGCATGTAAAAAAGGAGCACTGTCTGGTTGTCGCTCTCTTATAGGTTTAGATGGGTGTTTCCTTAAAGGTTACTATGGAGGCACTCTGTTAGCAGTAGTTAGTCAATATGGAAACCATTCCTTTTATGTCATTGCATATGCCATTGTTGGCCAAGAGACTAAGGACACACGGAGTTGGTTTCTTACTCGACTATTCGAAGATATAGGACATCCAAAAGATCAAGGCTGGGAATTTATTTTAGACATGCAAAAGGTACAGTGGTATTTTACTGTAAAACATAGTGTTAATTGACATGTACAATGTGTGATGCAGTTTAATGACCAACTTTTAATTGTTTTGTAGGGTTTGCTACCTGCTATGGAAGAGCTAGCTCCAGGAACAAAGCATAGGTTCTGTTTAAGACAGTTAGAGGCCAATAGTTAGAAATATTGGAGAACTGCAGAGTTGAGAAACCTGTTGTGGGACTGTGCTCGATGCCTGACAATGCTAGAATTTGAAAAGAAGTTTTCAGAACTGAAGGAGCTGAGTATGCCTGCATGGACATACGTTAATAATTTACAACATTTCAACTAGACAAGAGCTGCACTGAGTACTACAAGCAAGAACTGTGCTTTGACCAACAACATGTCAGAGCAATTCAATGCAGCTATAGTGAAAATGAGAGGCAAACCCATCATTTCAATGTTGGAAGAAATAAGGGTATATCTGATGAATAAGATGACCAAAATCAGGAAGCAGTTGACATAATATAGGGGTCCAATTACTCCTGCTGCACAAACCAAGCTTGAGGTTGCCAAGCAAAAGAGCAATTCATGGATTCCACTATGGATAAGAGATGAAAATATCTCAAAGTTCGAAGTGCAACATATAGTGAGACTGAATGAGAAGTATGCTATAGACATTAAAGAGTGCACATGCTCCTTTAGAGAGTGGCAACTTAGTGGGATCCCATGTGCTCATGCGGTAGCTTGTATGGGCCATAATGACCTTCAACCTGAGCTTTTTGTCCATCAGTATTACTCGATGGAGACATGGGAGAAAATGTACAGGCCATACATCCACCCAGTGAGAGGGTCTGACCAATGGGAACAAAATGGAGATGATCCTATTCAGCCTCCTAAATATTGCAAGGGTGGAGGGAGACCTAAGAAGAAGAGAAACAGAGCCAATGATTTGCTTGATAATCCATTCAAGGCAAAAAAAAAATGAAGATATTCACATGTTGAAAGTGTGGTGGGCAAGGTCATAATAGTATATTGTGTAAGGGAACTGTAGAAAAGGAAAGACCATCGAAGAAGGCCAAGACTTCTGCAAAGGATAAGGTAATCACTTGAATAATTGAGTATTGAAAAGAATTAATAAAGATGCTTGTACTATGAATTTCACATTTCTTCTTGTGCATGCCAACTATCAAGGCTGAAGGACAGAAGGCTAGCACAACTGGTGAAGGACAGGGGAATAGCAGGAATGGTCAAGGTCAAGGCAGTAGGAAAAATGGTGAAGGGCCAGAAGAACAATACAGGAATAGTAGCAGTTGTCAGCACCTCATTTTGGCTCACCTTTCTAAACAACGATATCAGCAATGGTCCAGATTATGACTTGAGCAGGAATACAGAAAACGGTTCGGCAGAGCAAGAAATCACTATTCATCCTCAAGTCGGCAAAATCGAGCAAATGACACATGCATATGACAGAAGGACTCCAAGGGTCATCAAGGAGCAACAGAGTGACTAGAGAGCTCAGCAATATCCAAAACCGGCATTTTCAGTATATCACACGGACAGTTCTATTTTCCGATAGTTCGCTCGATCATCGGAAGATAGCCAATATTGGACTCCAAAAATCCACTCCAATGCCAAACAAATGAAAAGTGTCCCCAAAGGCATTTTGCAAATCATCTGCTCTATACAGAACAACTTTCTGTATACAGACAACTTTTCAGTGGAAGTCCAAAAATGCCGATTTCTCGGAGAAAAGTTAATTCCAAATATCAGATGCGGCCACGCCCCACAATCATACAGAGTACGTGCAGTGCTTCAGATTGTCTTTTGGAAGCCATACAAACACCCTGAATGACTTCCGAGCGACAAAACGGGCATACCCTTCTTCGGAAGAGCGTAACCGGAGACTGGTCTAATGGAATTACGGCAAACGAAGTTCATACTACAATGCCCTGAAAACTCCAGCGGACATTCGCAATTGGGCAAAACAGACAGCAAAACCCTTCTCAGTTTCCCGAGTAACCTCCGAGGAGCACAAAAGGCCATTTTCAGTGAAGATCCATATCCGGAGGTCCTCTTTGGGGAAACTTGATGCCGAATGCTTACGTTACACAATGCTAGCCTTCTCAAGGCTCGATGTGGAGTCGTCGGAATGAATCACACAACTCATCTAGACCCCCCGAGCAGTGCTTTAAGGGTCTCAGATGCACTTTTCATATCCTTAGAGGCCCAATCTCAGCAAACAGAGATCACAGTGATCTCCGGATCGCCCAAGAAACTCATAAAGCAATCTAAGAAATCCAGTTTCGGCCTCCTAGGACATCTCCGGCTCCATATTTGCATTACCGGCTTAAAGGTCAAGTGCCCACGTAATTTGACAATTTATGTCAAAATGACCGACGTGGGATGCAGATACAAGATATGCTGTCAGAAGTGGGCAACCTCGCTCTGAATGCCTAAAAAGAGTAAAACCGGCTTCCGAGCCTCATACAGACATTTGGCAATTTCTCACAGAAAATGCCAATCTCGGACTCTTTAAACCCCGTTTCCTCGCGTATATCGATAATTCAACATTCGATTCGAACCACGAGCCTCGAATGCACGATCAATCGAGACCCGAGCTTTTTCCCGGTTTCTCCTCTTCGGTCGTGGGACCCACGGACTACCCAAGATGAGTCACCCCTTTGCTCTAGAAGCTTCCTCTTATTCTTCAATGCAAGAAGCCAACTTGCATTCTTAGCCAAAATATCCAAAGAGTTTGAAGACAACACTCCAACTCTTCTTCAATGCCATTTAATGCTTTGATCTCTTCTTCATTAATGCAAATGGAAGAGGATAGGGCTAGATATTTTCTTAAGCAAACCGTCCATCCTAAGCATGCCCACTAATGATGCTTTGTTTCACTAATTGTGTCATTAGTTTTGCCTATAAATTGCCCAAAAGTGATTAAGATAATCACTTCTCCTCTTGCACATTCTCTCCAAGCTTTCTCCCTCAAGAAAAGCTCTCAACTCCATAGCCAAAACCAGCAAGCTTCAACACTTCAAAACCAAGAGAGAAAACTCGAAGAAAACCCGAAGGAAGCTTTGAGTTATTAAGTCGGAAGCCGATGTTCATCATCCCGACTTAAGTCATTTAGGTGATTTTGGGTGAAAGACTTGATCTCGGGTGAACAGTACACCCGTAGCCGCACAGCCGCGCATAGCCGCGCGCGCCCCGCGAGCCTGTCGTGCGCCTGCCGCGCGCCTGCGCGCCTGCCGTGCGCCCGCGTGCCCTGCCCGCGCGCCCGTGCGCCTGCCCGCGCGCCTGACGTCCTCCCGCGCGCCCATCTTTGCCGAACGTGCATCCTTTGCACCCGAGCACTCTTCCAAGCGTTCAACCGAGTAACCCGACTCTCGAACACTTCCCCAACTCTTTCCTCGTATCCCGAGTGTCAGCACCCCATTTTGGCTCACCATTCCAAACAATGATATTAGCAATGACCCAAGCCACGACTTGAGCAGAATACAGAAAACGGCTCGGCAGAGCAAGAAATCACTATTCATCCTCAAGTTGGCAAAATTGAGCAAATGGCCCATGGACATGACAGAAGGACTCTAGGGGTCACCAAAGGGGAACAGAGCGACCAAAGAACTCAACAATGTCCAAAACCGGCGTTTTCAGTGTATTACACGGACGGCACTATTTTCCGATAGTTCGCTCGGTCATCGGAAGATAGTGAATATTGGACTCCAAAAATCCACACCAGTGTCAAATAGATGAAAAGTGTCCCCAAAGGCATTTTGCAAATCATCTGTTCTATACAGAACAACTTTCTGTATACAGACAACTTTTCAGTGGAAGTCCAAAAATGCCGGTTTCCTGGAGAAAAGTTAATTCCAAATATCAGACGCGGCCATGCCCCATCAGCACACAGAGTAGGAACAACGCTTCAGATTGTCTTTTGGAAGTCGCACAGACACTTCAAATGACTTCCGAACGGCAAAACAAGCATACCCCTCTTCAGAAGAGCATAGCCGGAGAAGGGTCTGATGGAATTACGGCAAACGAAGTTCATACAGCATTGCCCAAAAAACTCTAGCAGACATTCACAATTGGGCAAAACAGACAGCAAAACCCTTCGCGGTTTCCCGAGTAACCTCCGAAGAGCGGAAATGACCATTTTCAGTGGAAATCCATATCCGGAGGTCCTCTTTGGGGAAATTTGACGCCGAATGCTTACGTTACACAATGCTAGCCTTCTCAAGGCTCAATGTGGAGTCGTCGGAATAATTCACACAACTCATCTAGATCTCTCAAACAGTGCTTTAGAGGTCTCAGATACACTCTTCAAGTCCTTGGAGGTCTAATCTTGACAAACAGAGATTACAGTAATCTCCGGAGTGCCCAAGCAACTCAGAAGTCACCTTGAGAAAACCAGTCTTGGCCTCCTAGGACGTCTCCGGCCCCACGTTAGCATTACCGGCTTAAGGGATGATTGTTCACGTGGTTTGACAACTTATGCCAAAATGACCAACATGAGATGCAGACACGAGATATGCTGTCAGAAGCGGACAACTTCGCCCTGGTCACTTGCAATGAGCAAAACCGGATTCCGAGCCTCGCACACATCCGGGACATTTCTCCATGAAAAATGTCAATCTCGGGCTCATTAACTCCGTTTTCTCGCGTATATCGACAATTCGACGTTCAATTCGAACCACGAACTTCGAATGCGCGACCAATCGAGACCCGAACTTTGGCCCGAACTTACCTCGCGACCCGTGGGACCCACGGCCAACTCATTGCCGCCTCACCCATGCCCATTGCCCTCCATGTCTCTTGTCATCTTCTTCTTCAAGACAAGAAGACAACTTGCATTTGTCTTCCTTTTGCAAAATATCTAAGTGTTTCAATTCAACACTCCAACTTCCCATCCAAGCCATCAATGCTCTTATCTCTTCTCCATTAATGCAATGGATGAGGATTGAGCTTGATATTTCCTTAAGAAATTCGGATTCCACTAATCCATGGCCCTAATTGCACTTTTCTTCACTAATCTTGCATTTAAGCTTTTCTATATATTGTCCAAATGTCATTAACTTAAGGAGACACCTTAAAAAACACTCTCTCTCTAGCATTTCTCACTCTTCAAAAGCTCTCAAACTCCATAGCAAACCGCAGCAAGCTTCAGCCATTTCCAGCAAGCAAAACCAAGCAAAACCAGGCAAAGTCTTAAGTCGGAATTCATCCCGGCTTGAATCCAAACTTTACCAAACTTCATATCCCACATGTTTTCGAGCCCCTCTATCCATTTCTGAACTTAGATTTTATGTTTGAAGCCTCTAAGCCATAGAACCAGCCTTGAACAAAATCTGGACAGATTTGGTCCTTCTCGGGTAAAAAATGTCAAACCGGGTTTCAAGCCTTTCCAAGTCGGTTTGAGCTACCAAAACCCATCAAACACCTCCCCACACAACCCTAGGGTGTCAAGAAGTCAAGAAATCCAAGAACAACCCGTCGGTTTAACCCCAGGAAGAAGAAACAGCCCGACTGCCCAGTCGGGTCGAAATTTCTGACTGTTTCTGCGGTTTTCTTGCAGATCGGGTCGATCCGAGACTCTTTTCGGAAAACGACCACCACAGTCACCTCCGGGGGTCAGTTAGGAGTCAGGAGCCACTGACCTTGCCTCAAAATTCCATCGGGAGCCTCCGTGGCGACGTCCGACCCGACTGGTGCCAGACGGGTCCGAATTTCCAGACGTACTCTGTTTTCCGTGATCTTTGCAGGGCTGTACGGGTCGACCCGATAACTCTGGGACCAAACGACCACCACAGTCACCTCCGGGGGTCAGTTAGGAGTCAGGAGCCACTGACCTTGCCTCAAAATTACATCGGGAGCCTCAGTGGCGACGTCCGACCCGACTTGTGCCAGTCGGGTCTGTCCAATATTTCAGCCGGGTCTGTTTGATGCCATTCGGGTTTGTTCAACGGAAAACAGCTCAAAACCGACCCATCAACGGTCCAACCCGACTCTTGAAGGTCCCATCCCGCATCTCGGGACTAGTTGGAGCTCTCGGGTGACCAGCGTCCGTCACCGAGCGTCACCGAGCGCAGCCAGCGCCCGTCACCGAGCGTCACCGAGCGCAGCCAGCGCCCGTCACCGAGCGTCACCGAGCGCAACCCTCGAGCGTCACCAGCGTCCGTCACCGAGCGTCACCGAGCGCAACCCTCGGGCGTCACCAACGTCCGTCACCGAGCGTCACCAGCGCCACCCGCGCCGCACCAGCACACCAGCACACCCGCGCCCGTCACGCGCACGCCCGTGCTCGTCATCCAGCGCCACCCGCGCCCATCACCAGCACACCCGCGCCCGTCACCCGCGCACGCCCGTGCTCGTCATCCAGCGCCACCCGCGCCCATCACCAGCACACCCGCGCCCGTCACCCGCGCACGCCCGTGCTCGTCATCCAGCGCCACCCGCGCCCATCCCCAGCACACCCGCGCCCGTCACCCGCGCACGCCCGTGCTCGTCATCCAGCGCCACCCGCGCCCATCACCAGCACACCCGCGCCCGTCACCCGCGCACGCCCGTGCTCGTCATCCAGCGCCACCCGCGCCCTTCACCAGCACAACCGTGCCCGTCACCAGCGCACGCCGCGCCCATCACCCGCGCACGCCCGCGACCAGGCGTCACCCGCGCACGCCCGCGCCCGCCACCAGCGCACGCCCGCGCCCGTCACCAGCGCACGCCGCGCCCATCACCCGCGCACGCCCGCGCCCGTCACCAGCGCACGCCGCGCCCATCGCCAGCGCACGCCGGCGCCCGTCACCCGCGCACGCCCGCGCCCGTCACTGAGCGCAGCCAGGCATCACCGAGCGCAGCCAGCATCCGCAGCCAGGCGTCACCGAGCGCAGCCAGCATCTGTCACCAGGCGTCACCCGCGCACGCCCGCGCCCGTCACCCGCGCACGCCCGCGCCCGTCACCAGCGCACGCCGCGCCCATCACCCGCGCACGCCCGCGCCCGCCACCAGCGCACGCCCGCGCCCGTCACCAGCGCACGCCCGCGCCCGTCACCCGCGCACGCCCGCGCCCGTCACCAGCGCACGCCCGCGCCCGTCACCCGCGCACGCCCGTGCCTGTCATCCGCGCACGCCCGCGCCCGTCACCGCGCACACCCGCGCCCACCACCAGCGCCTATCCGTGCCCACTAGCTCCCGTCACCGTGCTCGACCGTGCCCGTGCACGTCCATCCTTGCACCCGAATACCCTTTTAAGGGTTCCACCGAGTCACCCGACTCTCAAACACTTCCCCGACTCTTTCCTCGTATTCCGAGGCTAGGTATAACACTTTCGACTTAGAGGAGTTAGGACTTTTTATATTTTTGCATGGCTATGGAGTATTATGGTGTTTTCATGCATGTTTCATTCACAAGATTTAATTTTTATGCAATTTTATGTTATATTATACACGTACACTATCTTAGGACTTGCTACCATGTCGGAAAGGGGCTTGGATCATCATAAAGAAGACTATCCCGACCCTATTATGGCACATTAAGTCTCGGCCAATTCTCTAAAGGAGAGGGTTGAGATTTAAATTGCTCTTTTCGGGTTAAGATCGGTCTCCTTAGCCTATTCAAGTTAATTTCCGAGTTTGTTTATCATTATTGCATGCATGAAGCCGGTGTTATTTTATCCTTTTCCTTAGTTAACACGTTTGTGAATGTTTGTATGTTTAAATGAGCTAAACAAATCGTGATAACGCCGGCTTTTGTTAAAAAGGAGTGCTATTTATCACGGTTGATGTTTGAGCATGCGAGAAATAATTAAACCACGATTAGGAAATCATTCGTGACTCGGATAGAGCCATGAGAACCTTCGGCCACCCTTCACAAGATGAAGCCGAGGGCTTCTTGGCCTTCCTTGGGTCAAGAATGAGTTCCTTATCTCAAGTTTAATTTGTTGATCGGATGATGTGAAGTTTTACTTCAATGTCTTTACGATTCCCATTAAAATATCATGTAAAGACTTTTTCAAACGAAGCATGCATGGATTCGAGTATCGATGACTCATTCGGGTCCATTTGGTTATGAGGATAGTTTCGGTCATTAGACCAAATTATCCTCGATCCTTATGGAATCGTCTTGGTCGTCGAGTCGCGAATCGTTTTCACAATTAATGCATTCGGCACAACCCTTAAGCATTAATGCCACAAACTGGTTAATCGGGACGCTCACACGATTAAACTCACTTCACACTGATAAAGTTTACCCGAATTGGACATTAATTGATAACTCGCGTCGACGAGTCGTCAAAGGACGTTGGTGCCCTTTTCAAACTTATCAATTTCAAAACCCGAAACGCGCGGTCCGATGTAGCATGGACGTCTGGAAAGGGCTTCTGTGTCTCAACTTGAGTTTTTACCTGATTCTAGGTAACTCAGGTCAAGATACAGAAGATCTTTCTAAATCACTTCCGGGCAGATCGACCGGTTCTTTGGCTTTTTTGGGTTCTTGCACAACCCTGGATGATCCAGGGAATCGGTCGACACCGGCTACAGGCCGAGGTGGCCCGCACTGCAATCTTTCCCCTTTTCTGAAAACAATTTTCAAATAGAGGGCAAAATTGTCTTTTCACAATCCAGCGACATCCTTAGGGTTAGCATAACAGAAACACTACAGTACGGGATAAGAACGGGCTACCTGTTCAGGTGCAGGTTCATCTGCATAGCCTTTTCTTATCTAACTGATGAGTTTCTGTTATCCTAACATAGACTCGGGTAACTAGAACAGTTGATCCTTGTCAGAAAACCTGTGAAATGCTGATTAACCTTTCACTCGACCTAACCAAACACTAGATAATGGTTAGGAGGAATTCTAGATTCCAAATCTAGAGTCAAAACACGAGTTTGGTTAATTCAGTGGTAATTCAGTGTCACAATACAGAACAACTGTAAAAGCGATTCACACACCTGAGATTTGACTCTTTTTGTCAAGTTCTCAAAACAAAGCCGAATGCTGAAACATTGGCATATGTTTGATTGTTTAGCATATGGCATTTGCTTGCAAAAACACCCTTGGGTTAATAATCTGTTAATTCACGTAAACAAGACAATAACAAACACTTTGTCTGTTATTAACCTGTTGCTTGTTATCTTTCTGCACCTGTTTGCCATGCGGGTCGGGCCTGACCCCTAGGCCGAATAATATTAGGGTTCAACGCCCTAATCATCGAGCACAGGGTCCAACACCCTAATCAACACTCACAGGGTCCAACGCCCTATTCAGTGAGAGCGTTCATTGAATTTCAGTTCTTCGGTCTTTTCCCTAAACTCACGGTGAGTTAGAGTGGAATAATAACCGAACACGAAACGACTGGAATTCGACCCTTTTGCAATTTGTATTTATTGTTTTTGAGAGCATTGTAAGGATTCTATTTGGTGCATTTATTCCGTAAGAATTCCAGTCGGTGAGCGAACGGTCCGAGAGTCGAATTAATCGAATCGGTCTAATGCTTGCCCAGACACAAGTAAATCCAAGATCTCGCGGTTCTGGTTCACGCAGGGATTCAACCTCCATGGTTCGATGAACTGTAACGCAAGATTGTGAACCAATTCCCTGACATATAGATTTACTTCTCTCCCGGCTTCTCAACCGACATCGTTTGGTTCATCGAATCTCCGGTGTCAAAACGTGCGAGCCGAGTGCAGCTTAATTCACGCGGTAAATAATAAAACATGCAAGCCTAGCAAACCAGAGTACCGAAAGGGCGTGCGGGATATAGGCCCGCACGTAACATGAACCCCCGAACACGGACTTTCCGGTTCCGCACATACCAATGCCTTAACAACAAACTAGGTGTTCCATACCCCTAGACCTGGGTAACTTATCCGCCCTCGACCTTCGGGTCGTAAAATGATAAGTGGCGACTCCTTCTCTCACGCGTGTCCGACGCGCGCCCCCGCGGGAAGGTGGACGTTCCGACCAAGCCGCGCGATCCAAAAGCGCGCAATGCGGGCCCCGACGAGAGTCAACATTCGGGTCCGTACACCGAGGCTAGGTAAATCACTCTTGACTTAGAGGAGTTAGGGTTTTTTACATTATTTGTATGGCTATGGAGTAATATGGCATTTTATGCATGTTTAACTTGCAAGACTTAATTTTTATACACTTTCATGTTATATTATGCATGCTCGTCATCATATAACATGTTAGAATGTCGGGAAACATTTGGATCGACCCTCGGAAGACCTTCCCGACCCGAAATAAGCAAAAGAGCTCTTGGGTTTTGCCTCAAGAAGAGGTAACTGAGACTTGGCTTACTTTCCTCGGGTTAAGAACGGCTTTCTTAGCCCGATCCAAGTTCGATTTCCGAGTTTTCTCGTGTTTTCTTACATCCATGAAGTCGGTATTGTTTTATCGATTCCTTAAATAACTTGTTTGTGCATGTTTCCATGTTCGAATGCGTTATTCAAATCATGGCAATACCGACTTTCGTTTAATCGTGTCATTTATCATGTTTGTCGTTTAAGCATGCGAGAAATGATTCGAAAAGAGACGGGGAAACCTCATGGAACCTCATTCGGGCCATGAGACCTCTCGGCTATCTCCAAGGAGAAGTGACCGAGAGCCTCTTAGACTCGTACGGGTTGCATGAGGCTTCCTCTTCCCGTTTTGAGTCCGTTCTCGGCTTTCGTATAATTTGCAATTTACATTATCGTCGCAATATCGCATGAAAATGTCTTTTCAAAACAAAGCATGCATGGATTTGGGTATCGATGACTCATTCGGGTCCATTCGGTTACGAGGGTAGTTTCGGTCATTGGACCAAATTATCCTCGATCCTTATGGAATCGTCTTGGTCGTCGAGTCACGAATCGTTTTCCCAATTAATGCATTCGGCACAACCCTTAAGCATTAATTCCACGAATGGGTTAATCGGGACGTTCACAAGGTTAATTCATTCAATTTAAACAACTTTGCACGAATTGGACATTAATTTGTAACTCGTGTCGACGAATTACAAAACGGTGTTAATGCCCTTTTCAAAACCCTCATACTTTCAATCCGTATTGTGTTGTTCTCCTTTTCTGAAAAACAAATTTTCAAATCAAGGGCAAGAACATCATTTTGCGATTTGGCGTCATCTTAGTATCGTTTAAGATGTCAGTTGGGTATTCTGTATCAAAATTACAATTACCTAACTAATCATTTCATTCGACTTAACCAAATGCAAGAAAATGGTTAGGTGGAACTCTAGGTTCCAAATCTAGAGTCAAAATACAAGTTTGGATCAATTCAGCGGTAATTCAGTGTCACAACACCAAATCACTGTAAAAGCAATCCACACACACGAAACTTGACTACGGACACCCGACATGTCAGGTTCTCAAACCAAAGCCGAATGCTAAAACATTGGCACACGTTTGTTTGTCTAGGATAGGATTTGCATGCCAAAATATCCCAGATTAATAAACTTGCTAATCCACGTACATTCGGTGAATACAAACACATTGTCTGTTATTTACATGTTGCGTGTTATCTTTCCGCACCTGTTTGCCATGCGGGCCGAGCCTGATCCCTAGGTCGAATAATATTAGGGTTCAACGCCCTAATCATCGAGCACAGGGTCCAACGCCCTAATCATCACTCACGGGGTCCAACGGCCTATTCAGTGAGAGCGTGCATTGAATTTCAGTTCTTCGGTTTTTTTCCCTAAACTCACGGTGAGTTAGAGCGGAAAAATAACCGAACGCGAGTCGACTGGAATTCAGCCATTTGTAATTTGTATTTATTGTTTTCGAGAGCATTGTAAGGACTTTTATTTTGTACATTTGTTCTGTAAGAATTCCAGTCGGTGAGCGAACAGTCCGAGAGTCGAATTAATCGAATCGGTCTAATGCTTGTGTCAGCATCCCATTTTGGCCCACCGGCTTCCTACATGAGAATCCCCGATCAAAGCCCGGGTTACTATTCATCACCCGGCAATCAGAGGCGAACGTGCGGCCACGGAGTCATGAACAATAGGAGAAGAACTGGGTCCATTAGAAAAGCCGAAGAGAGCAGTCGGAAGAACTTACAGGCAAAGAATCCCGAAAATAGCGGAGCTGGCACTGCGGCAGTATTCATCACCGAATCACTGAAGCACCGAAAGGTGCCCAATATGGGACTCTAAAAATCCCCCTTAGTGCCAAAGTGACCAACAACACATCCGGGCGCATTTCCGGGGCATACCACATAAGCCGGGACACCCCGATCTCTCACGAACTCCTTTTCTGACAGGGCTTTCGGGGCCCGCTCCACTGACAAGCAGACGGCCCCCTAAAACGGGCCTACAGGCACCCAGGGACCATCAAAGCCATGGGACAAGATCCAGACGACCATTCGGAACTCCACAAGGCTCCCCGAGGGACGTTTCAGTGATAGCAAACGCCCCCGACGAACCCTCGAGGCACATTCATGGAAAACAGAGACCGCAGCGATTCCCGAACACCTCAAGACATTCAGGGAACACTGAGAAAATCCCGATCACAAGTCCCTAGGCTTCCCCGGGCTAACGGTCCTCGGCCGAGGGCGACGAGCCAACGATCCCCCACGGGGCAGAAGGGTCACCGAAACGAATGTCAAGATGCACAAAGAGCAATCGGGGACCGGGGGATACTAAACTCCACTCCGAACGTCCAAACAGGGCAAAACCAACTCTCGAGGCGCCGAATCGCCCGAACGTTCATTCACACGACGCATGGCAATATTAGGCTCATTCAAACCCTCTTCGTTCAAGCATTCCAAATCTACAAATTAATTGGACATCGGAGATTGGATGCGAGCTCAATCAAGTCTCAAGCGTTTTCCGGCTTTTCTTGCAATCGAATGGGACCCACAGCTCAGCCAAGCCGAGCCATCAAGCCACGGCTCAACCCCAAGCCATGGCTCAAACCCTCGGCTCCGACATGACAGCCCCAAGCCGCGGCTAATCCCCTTGGCCGGCGGCTCCAAGGAGGCTTCCTCCTTCCCTCCACCACCAATTCAAATCTTCTTACACATCCATCACTTCCTCTTACACATCCATCACACCCATCACTCTCCTTTGCCTTCCCCTACACTCAACATGACATTTTCCCCATCCTAATCCCTCTTGGGATTTTCGGCAGCCCATATTAGGCTCCCTAACCGCGATTAACGTTCCTTAACCGAATCGTTAGGGCCCCCTATAAGTTCCCATTGATCATTAACCTTAATCACTTCTTCATTCTCACTCTCTCTCAAGCCAACTTCTCTCTAAAAAGCTCTCAACCTCCAGCCCACTCCCAAGTTCCGTCCAGCCCTTGCCAAGGCCGAAACCGGCCAAAATCGCTGGAAAACCACCCGGTATTCCGGTGACCACCCGACCCGACTTAAGCCAAAAATCACCAAACTCCCTAGCCTACATATTTTCCACCCCCTAAGTCCATTTCTGGGCTTAGATTTTCCATTTGAGGTCCCTAACATCACGTTCCAGCCGAAAGTGCAATCGGGTCCCGAGAGACCCTAGCCGCGCACACCGAGCCTTCCGACGTGCCATTTCTTCCCACGACTTCGGTGAGTCGTGCCATCTCGTTCAAAGGGTTCCTCACAACCCTCACTCTCCCCCGTGAAGAGGTGGTCACGGTCCGAGAGCCGCTCCACCGTGCTCAACCTCCGTACCATCCGCTTGTTCTTTACCGGGTTCGCCTTTTATTTACCGAGTCTCTTCACATTGTTTCGGGTTTGTCCAGGCCTTGGCACGTTCGGGTCTGCCTACGGTCATCTAGATCCGCCTCTTAGGAGTCCAACGAGCTCGACCTTGCACCGTGCCGTGCCCGGAGCTCGCGTGCCGACTCGTTTTCCCCGGACTGCCGCGGCTGCTGCCTCTCGGGTCTCTCAACCCGTTACGCCCAAGCCGAGTCTTGCGACTATCTAGGTCGCTTCCTCGACTCTTTTCCTCGCACATCGAGGCTAGGTAACGTCTCTTTGCAACCTAGAGAAGCTAGGATCCTCGATTCTTGTTTGTATGAGGCATTTATATGGTTAGAGCAACCGAATGCATGAAAGTTTGTTCTTTTCCTTTCGGATCCGTGATGCCATGCACTCCCATACAACGTACGCTCGTTATTTCCGTTTGTATGTCCATGCCATGTATGTATGATGTTCGAGCTCACGTGCCATGATGGGAAACGACTTAGATCCGGGCGGGAGAGGCTCCCTTGGCCACGGATTGGGCCATGGAACTCAAGGCCAAGTCTCTAGGGAGAGACTCGTGAGTCCCCTTGGCCCACCCGAGGCTAGGACGGCCTCCCCCTTCCCGGAAAGGGGCGGTTCCTATGTTTTTTTTTATCGTTAATCGTGTGTAATATGATGGCATAACGGGAAAAGATCCGAATCGGGGCCGAAGAAATTTTCCCGACTCGCATGAGCCGTGGAAGCTCACGGCCCTCCTTGGAGGAATGTGGCCGAGAGCTTCCTTGGACCATACGGGTCTGGGGAGCCTTCTTCCGCCTCGAAACGGATCGATTCCCGTGCTTTATCCATTTCGTTATCATTTGAGTCAATGCCGCCTTTGTTGTTTTCCGTTTAAATATCTCGTTCGTACGTATTTGTATGACTTTATGTGATTATGGTCACGGTGATATCGAGATGAGTAAAACATGTGTTATTAATGTGCTTGACGTATTAGGCATGCAAGGAATGGCCCGAATCGATGTGGGATACCATCCGTGACCCAAGGCGGGTCAAGGAGGCCTCTCGGCCTAATCCTTCGGAAAAGGGCCGAGTGCTCCTTGACCCCTCCCAGGTCTAGGGCGGTCTCCTCCGTCATTTCGCGTTCGATCCTTGGAATTGAGTGTATTCGTATCTGTGTTCCGTCGCTAGACGTGTGTTAATCTCATGATAGGTGAATGGATTTCGGACCATTACCCATTAAACCGATGATGACCGTAACAAGGAGCAATAAACATCGAATAATTTCACAAACGGGATAAGCGGGACGTGCTACTCGGTTAATTAAATCACTTGGACTAAATAATTGGGTAAATTGGTCATTAATTCGTAAACGCATCGATGACTTATGGAAAGGCGTGAATGCCCTTTTTCATTAAAAAGCTCACAATTTCAAAATACCGAGACACGTAACACGAATAAAATATATGTCTAACGAGCACTCGCGTGCTATGACTCGAGTCCGGGCCCGATTTGAGGCGGCTCGAGTCAAGACGCGCGAGTCCTTCTTAGACCTCTTCGTGTAACGCGACCTCCAATTTATACATGAGCATTGCAATTTTATCATCCAAGGGCATAATCGTCATTCCGTGATTTACCGATACCCTAGGCTTTAGGGAGTTGGAAACACCTAGAACTATGAACGAGAAAGGACAACCCCTTCGGGTGCGAGATTCATTCGCGCGGCCCACTTCGTTCGTTTTCGGTGTTTCTTTCTTCTTATTGTAGATTCGGTGGGGATCATTTTATTTCAGTTACAAAATACGAAAAACCGGATTAATCATACATTTGGCCTAATCGAACGCTAGATAATGGATAGGCGGAATGATAGATTCCAATCTAGAGTCAAAACACGAGTTTGGCTAATTCGGTGAAACCGTAGCAACACTTAACTGAATAAGAGTCCTAAAACAAATTCACACATATAATTGGCTTAGAACCATATCCTAGCCCGCCCTCTATGTTTGCCTAGGTTAGATACATTGTTTGATAATCAACCCCGGTTAATAACTGATTAAATCACGTACATTCGACTTAATACACCACTTGTCTGTATTCACCGATAGTTGTCAGTTATTGTCTGTATTATGTCAGTTTTATCAGTTTTCTTCTGTTTTATCCTTGCCTATGACGATTTATTGCGGTTCGGGCCCGAGCCTATAGGTTGCGTGTTGCACGGGGTCCAACGCCCCAAATCACCGAACACGAGGTCCAACACCTCTTAACTCACCGAGCGCGTGCAACCCGAGTGCGGAATGGGATCTAGCCTCGATTCACCGTTACACTCCGAATACGGCCTATGTGGAAGGCAATTTGGATCGGGCGTGTGAAACGGATCTAGATATCACCCGGGAACTCGATCGGTCCATCGGATGCAGTGAGAACCAACCGATTCCCTCGTAAACCGTTGGATCGATCGGACCCGACCCCCGGCTCCTCGAGCCCGCGTTGCCTTAATTCATTTATCGGTCATTCATAACACACGGCGAGCCGGAGCGGAATATTGGCCCAATGCAAACCGATCGGGATCCATTTACTCATTCAGTTGTACCCTGTAATTAGCCGAGGGAACATTGTGAGAATTCTATTTATACGTTCATTCATATACTTGTAAGGATCCCGATCGATGAGCGAGAGGTCTGAGTGCCGAATCGGTTAAGTTGGTCTATCCCTACCAAAGGGTGAGTGAGCTCGGATACTCGTGGCTTCGGTTCACGCAGGGAATCGGCCATCATGGTTCGGTAAACTGTAGCACTAAGATAGTGAACCGATTCCTCGATGCACAAGCGTACTCACCTTTTGGACGTTCGGCCCAACTTGATCAATTCATCGAATTTACGGTGTCAAAACGGGCGAGTCGAGTACAACTCTAAATCACGCGGTAAATAAACAAAATGGCAAGCCTAGCAAGCTAGAGTACCGAAAGGGCGTGCGGGATATAGGCCCGCACGTAATAGAACCCCCGAATTCGGAATTTCCGGTTCCGTACGACCATTGCCTTAGCATTTAGGTGTACTTCGTAACCCTAGACCCGGGTAACTTGCCGGCCCTCGACCTTCGGGTTGTAAAATGGCAAGTGACGACTCCTTCTCACGTGCATCCGTCGCGCGTCCCCGGGAAGGTGGACACTCCCAAGCCGCGTTTGCTTAGGCGCGCGCATGCGTGCCCCGACGAGATTAAATTCGGGTGCGCACAACTTGGCGACTCCGCTGGGGACATACTTAGAGGGTTCGGGCTCGTTTCCGGTTGCTTGCTTGCGTGTCTATTTACCGCTTTCCGTACATTTATTTTCAAGCACCATTACTTCTTGCATTTGCATCGCATCATTCTAGCGGGTTCTTAGGTACCTTGTCCGACATCCCACGGGCACCAATATAGGAAGCTAGGTTAGTCAGAGGTTCCGAGTAAGGGAACGGATCGAGTCGGCTATGCCACCGAACCGGCCCCCAAAGATCCTCGCTCGATTTCAAGGAATTCACACCCTTGAGTCGGGAGCCCCCATCAACTTCCAGGGGACGGAGTTAGCCCCTACGATCGAGGAGTACACGGCACTCATCCAGAGGCCTATGCCCACGACCCACGGCATCTTCGTGCCTAACCCGTTCACAACCGTCCAGAGTCAGCTCTCCACTCTTCTCCACATACCTGCTCAAGACATCCACGAGGAGCTTCGTCAGAGGTGGGATCAAGGCATCAGGATCGCGTGGCTCTCCGATTGGACGCTCCTCCGCGCAATGACACCTACGACGGCTTCTTATCAGCACGATGCCTGCCATGAATTCCTGCTCTTGGTCTTTGGCACTCTCCTATTCCCGTACTCGCCGAACCTCATTGACGGGGCTATAGCCCAAGTCGTCCTCCAAGCGGTGGGAGGCCATAGTTATGTGGAGGCTTTATTAGCTGAGACCGTTCGGTCTCTTGACTATGTTAGGGAGGTTCGGCGAGGCAGGATGAGGGGATCCCCGCACCTACTGCAGACTTGGCTTCTAGCGCACGTCCGCCCTTTTTGCTCATCACATCCGTTCTCCTACATCTCCGACGAGCGCTCTTTGATCGAGCGCCTTGCACCAGTCATCCCGCCTCCCGAGCACAGCTTTTCGGAATGGAGGCGTTTTTGGCGTGAGTTGACGCCTGCACGATTCTTATGGGTCGCCCGACGGAATCCCGGTGGCTCCATGATCACGGGATGTCCCGGAATTGTGGGAGTTCCTCTTCTCAGCCACTTGGGGAGCACACTCATATTCCCCGGCCGGGTAATCAGACAGCTCAGCGGCCTACAGGACATTCCCGCCGAGGCGGACCGCCTACCTTTCCGTATCCAATGGGCCGACTCTACATCCACGGCCCCCGCAAGATTCCTGCAGATTCGGGACATTCGCCGCCAACGGGACGCTAGCACCATACAGCACCTGTACTTCCCCGAACACCCCACCGACGAGGAGTGAGCATTCTCCGCCACATCAGCATACGTGGCTTGGTTCTATTCACAGGGATCAGCACCACCACAACGGCCCCAGGCCGCCCCGACTCCCCGAGCTACATCTACCCTCGCTCCCGAAGCCGAAAGCTCCATCCAAGCGGCCATGCACGCGGAACTACGGGCCGTCAGGGAGGAACGAGATAGGATCCGTTGCGAGCTTGTTGATTCCCGCACAGAGGTCGCGGACTACAGGGAGCTTCAGACGGAGTTGACTCGAGCACGCGCCTGAGTTGCACGTCTAGATCGAGAGATGGCCCGTTTGAGCGCGCAGTTGGACCGGGTGCACAAAAGGGCGCGCAACCTCGCCCACCCCTAGGATTAGCAGACGCATCCATTTTTGCCCTCGCTCAGACCTACGCCGCTTTCAAGCGGCCACCGAGCGCAAAGGGATGTCGGCTTTACGTTTATGTTCCTTTTTTTTTCTTCCGTACGTTCTATTTTGCAAAAGTATGGAACTTGAATCTAATCAATGTAATGACATTAGTATTTTGAAAACTCATGCATCTCATACATCTTGTCATTTTACTTGTTCCGTAATTATCATCTGAGATATCGATGTTTGCCCTTACACATTCTTGGAATCTAGGTGATTATAACTGGCGTCGCACCGTTATCCGACTCGTCAACGTCTCAGAATGGCGGAAGAAGATCGAGTCGACATCTCCGAGGAAGTCAATCCGCCGGCTCCGGCCCTTTCTCAACCGCCTCCAACGCACGCTCCGTCGCCTCCGACTCCCGCAGGCATGCTCCCGGCGTACTCGGGCGCCCCTCCTACGCATCTCCAGCCCCCGACGTCTTTAGGAGCTGTCAGCACCCCATTTTGGCCCACCGGCTTCCCACGCGAGGATTCCCGACCGAAGCCCGGGGCACTATTCATCAACCGGCAATCAGAGGCAAATAGGCGGGCACGGAGTCATGAACAATAAGAGAAGAGCACGGTTCACTGAGAAAGGCGGAAGAGAGCAGTTAGAAGAACGAGCGAACAAGGAATCCTAGAAACGACGGAGCTGGCACCGTGGCACTATTCATCACCGAGTCACCGAAGCACCGAAAGGTGCCCAATATAGGACTCCAAAAATCCCTCTCTATGCCAAAATGACCAATGACACGTCCGGACGCATTTTCGGGGCAAGCCACATGAGCCGGGACACCCCGATCTCTCACGGACGCCTTTTCAGACAGAGCTCCCGGGGCCCGCTCCACTGACAAGCAGACAGCCCCCCAAAACGGGCCCACAGGCACCCAGGGACCACCAAAGTCGGGGAACAAGCTTCAGATGACCCTCCGGAACTCGACTCGGTTTCCCGAGGGACGTTTCAGTGGTCATGAACGTCTCCCGGCGAGCCTTCGGGGCACGTCCACGAAGAACAGAGATCACAACGATCCCCGAGCACAACAACGATCCCCGAGCACCTCAAGACATTCAGGGAACACTGAGAAAATCCCGGTCACAAGTCCGTAGGTCTTCCCGGGCCTACGGTCTTCGTCCGAGGGCGACGAGCCAATGATCCCCCACGGGGCATAAGGGCCACCGAAATGAATGTCAAGACGCACAAAGAGCAATCGGGGACCGGGGGACGCTAAACTCCGCTCCGAACGTCCAAACAGGGCCAAACCGACTCTCGAGGCGCCGAGTCGCCCGAACGTTCGTTCACACGACGCATGGCGATATTAGGCTCATTCAAATCCTCGTCATTCAAGCATTCCAAATCTACAAATTAATCGGACATCGGAGATCGGGTGCAAGCTCAATCAAGTTCCAAGCATTTTCCGGCTTTTCTCTCAATCGAACGGGGCCCACAGCTCAGCCAAGCCGAGCCATCAAGCCACGGCTCAACCCCAAGCCGCGGCTCAAACCTTTGGCTCCAACGCGACAGCCCAAGCCGCGGCTCCTCCCTCCATGGCCGGCGGCTCCAAAGCTTCCCCACCACACAATTCAAATTTCCCTCACTTCTTTCACTTCTTCTTACACATCCATCACACCCATCACTCTCCTTTGCCTTCCCCTACACTCAACAAGACCATTTCCCCTCCCTAACCCTCATCAAAATTTCGGCAGCCCTAGTTTAGTTTCCCTAACTGCACTTAACTTCCCCAAATCAAGCCATTAGCACATCCTATAAGTTCCCATTGATCATTAGACTTAATCACTTCTTCATTCTCACTCTCTCTCAAGCCAATCTCTCTCCAAAAACCTCTCAAGCTCCAACCCTCTCCCCCACTTTCGTTCAGCCGTGCCAAGGCCGAAACCGGCCGAAACAGCCGGAAAACCACCCGGTATCCGGGTAACCACCCGACCCGACCTAAGCCAAAAATCACCAAACTCCCTAGTCTACATATTTTCCACCCCCTAAGTCCATTTTCGGGCTTAGATTCTCGATTTGAAGCTTCCCACACCTCGTTTCAGCAGCACGAAGAATCGGGTCCCTTGACCGATACCAGGTGCACACCGAACCTTCCACGCGTGCCATTTCGTTCCACGACTTTGCCGAGTCGTGCCATCACGTTCAAAGGGTTCCTCACAACCCTCACCCTCTCTTGTGAAGAGGTGCTCACGATTCGAGGGCCGATCAACCGGTCACAACCACCGTTTCACCCGTTTCTCCTTTACCGGGTTCACTCGACTTTTACCGAACTTTATCGCACATTTTCGGGTTTGTTCAGGCCTTGGCACGTTCGGGTCTGCCCATGGTCATCTAGATCCGTCTCTTAGGGGTCCAACGAGCCCAACCCCGCACCGTACCGTGACCGGAGCAAGCGTGCCGACCCATTTTCCCGAAACTGCCGCGGCTGCCTCCTCTCGGGTCTCTTCAACCCGTAACACTCAAACCGAGTCTCGCGACTCTCGAGGCCGCATCCCCGACTCTTTTCCTCGTGCATCGAGGCTAGGTAACGCACATCTACAACTTAGAGAAGTTAGGATCTTCGATCTTCGCTTGCATGAAGTGCTCGTACGTTTCAAAGATCCGAATGCATGAAAGTTCACGTTTTTTTCTTCGGATCCATGCTCCCATGCACACCATACATCGTCACATGTACATCTCCATTATTCTTCACATCCATACATCGTGTTAACATGCATATATGATGCTAGAAGGATCGGATCCGAGGAGAGGAGATCGACATAGACTTGAAAAGGCCAAAGAGCCTCTCGGCCGTGCCTCATGGAGGAGAGTCGTGAGCCTCTTTGGCCTCCTAGAGTCCATGACCCTCTCCTCTTCCCGGATTGAGCCGTCTCTAGGTGTGGAAAGTCCCTAATCTTGACTAAGAAATGATTAGACGAAAGGAAACGGCTCGATTCCGAACGGGAGAGACCCCTTGGCCACGGGTTGAGCCATGGGGACTCACGGCCTAGTCTCTAGGGAGAGACCCGTGAGCTCCCACGGCCCATCCGAGGCTAGGGTGGTCTCCCCTCTTCCGAATAGGGTCGGTTCCTATGTGGTTTTTATCATTAATCGTAAGTGACATGTTAATGACGAGAAATGTTCCAAATCGGGGCCGGAGAAACCCTCCCGACCCGTGTGAGTCATGGAAGCTCACGGCCATCCTTGATGGGATGTGGCCGAGAGCTTCCTTGGACCACAGGAGTCCGGGAAGTTTTCTTCCACTTCGAGATGGATCGTTTCCCGTGTTTTATCCCTCTCGTTATTATTTGAGTCGATGCCGTCTTTGTTGTTTCCGTTCAAGTATCTCGTTCGTGCGTGTTTACATGATTTTACGTGTGATTATGATCATGGTGGTATCGAGACAACTAATATATGTATTGTTATCATGATTGATGTATTGTGTATGCAAGAAACGATTAGAACCGGTGCGGGAGATCTCTCAAAATCCGAGACGAATCAAGGGCCATTCGGCCCCTACCTTCGGGAAGTGGCCGAGAGTCCCCGGATTCCTCCCGGGTTTAAGGCGACCTCCCTAATCGTTTCGGATCGCTCCTTGGAATTGGGTGTCTTAATATTCGGGTCTTATCATTGGTTATATGGCGGTTACGTGATCGACGCGTTGGTTTCGGGTAATCACTCACCGAATTCATAAAGCCCATAATGTAAGGCCACCATCACCGAATAATTTCACAAACGAAAAAATGGGACGCGTCATTTGATTAATTAAACCACTCGGACTAAATAATTGGGTAAATTGGTCATTAATTTGTAAACGCATCGATGATTCACGAAGCGGTGAGAATGCCCTTTTCCATTGAAAATTCACAATTTCAAAATACCGAGTCGTGTAATACGAATAGAATTGATGTCTAGGGAGTACTCACGTGCCACGACTCGAGTCCGGGCCCAATTTGAGGCGGCCCGAGTCGGGGCACGAGAGTCCTTCTTAGACTCCTTCGCGTGACACGATCTCCAATTTATACACGAACATTGCAATTTTATTGTCCAAGGGCATAATTGTCGTTCCGTGATTCACCGATACCCTAAACGCTAGGGAGTCAGAAACGCCTCGATCTATGGACAGAAAAGGGTTACCCGTTCGGGTATGAGTCTCATTCACACGGCCCATTCCATCCACTTTCGGTGTTTCTATCTTCTTATCGTAGATTCGGTGGGGAGCATTTTATTTCAGTTACGAACACAAAGAACCGGATTAATCGTGCACTCGACTTAAGCAAACATTAGATAATGGATAGGTGGAATATTAGATTCCAATCTAGAGTTAAAACACGAGTTTGGTTAATTCGGTGAAACTGCAGTGACACTTAACTGAATAAGAGTCATAAAGCAAACACACACATGTAATTGGCTTAGAACCTCATCCTAGCCCGCCCTCTATGTTTGCCTAAGGTAGGTGCATTGTTTGCCAATCAACCACGGGTAATAACTGATTAAATCACGTATATTTGATTTAATATGCCACTTGTCTGTATCCACCGACAATTGTCAGTTGCTTTCTATATTGTGTCAGTTTTATCAGTTTTCTTCTGTTATGTCTTTGTATATGATGATTTATTGCGGTTCGAGCCCGAACTCATAGGCTACGTGTTGCACAGGGTCCAACGTGCCCCCCCCCCAAACCACCGAACAGGAGGTCCAACGCCTCCTAATTCACCGAGCGCGTGCAACCCGAGTGCGGAATGGGATCTAGCCTCGATTCACCGTCACACTCCGAATGCGGCCTATGTGGAAGGCGGATTTGGATTGAGCGCGTGAAACGGGTTTAGATATCACCCGGGAGCTCGATCGGTCCACCGGATACAATGAGAACCGACCGGTTCCCTGAGAACCGTTGGATCGATCGGACCCGACCCCCGGCTCCTCGAGCCCGCATTGCTTTAATTTGTTTATCGGTTATTCAAAACACACGGTGAGCTGGAGCGGAATATTGGCCCAATGCAAACCGATCAGGATCCATTTATTTCATTCTGTTGTATTCTGTAATTATCCGAGTGTACATTGTGAGGATCTTATTTGTATATTCATTCAGATACTTGTAAGGATCCCGATCGGCGAGTGAGAGGTCCGAGTGTCGAGTCGGTTAAGTCGGTCTATCGTCACCAAGGGATGAGCAAGTTCGAATAATCATGGTCTCGGTTCGCGCAGGGAATCGACCATCACGGTCCGAAGAACTGTAACACTAAGATAGCGAACCGATTCCTTGACTCACAAGCCTACTCATCCTTCGGATTCTTGGTCCAACTCAATCGATTCATCGATTTTACGGTGTCAAAACGGGCGAGTCAAGTGCGACCCTAAATCACGCGGTAAATAAACAAAACGGTAAGGCTAGCAAGCTAGAGTACCGAAAGGGCGTGTGGGATATAGGCCCACACGTAATAGAACCCCCGAATTCGGAATTTTCGGTTCCGTATGACCATTACCTTAGCATTTAGGTGTACCCCGTACTCCTAGACCCGGGTAACTTGCCGGCCCTCGACCTTCGGGTCATAAAATGGCAAGTGGCGACTCCTTCTCACGTGCGTCCGTCGCGCGTCCCCGGGAAGGTGGACACTCCCAAGCCGCGTTTGCTTAGGCGCGCGCATGCGTGCCCCGACGAGATTAAATTCGGGTGCGCACAACTTGTTTTAGAACTCTTATTCAGTTAGGTGTCACTACGGTTTCACCGAATTAGCCAAACTCGTATTTTGATTCTAGATTGGAATCTAGCATTCCACCTATCCATTATCTAATGTTTGTTTAAGTCGAATGCACGATTAATCCGGTTCTTCATGTTTTGTAACTGAAGTAAAAGGTTCACCACCGAATCTACGATAAGAAGATAGAAACACCGAAAGTGAACGAAATGGGCCGTGCGAATGAAACTCGCACCCGAACGGGTTGCCCTTTTTCATTCGTAGATCGAGGTGTTTCCAACTCCCTAGCGCCTAAGGTATCGGTGAATCACGGAATGACGATTATGCCCTTGGGTAATAAAATTGTGATGTTCGTGTACAAATTGAAGATCGCGTCACACGAAGAAGTCTAAGGAGGACTCGCGTGCCTTGACTCGATCCACCTCAAATCGGGCCCGGACTCGAGTCATAGCGCGCGAGTACTCGTTAGATGTCAATTCTATTCGTGTTACGTGTCTCGGTAGTTTGAAATCATGTGCTTTTAAAGAAAAGAGCATTTTCGCCATTCCGTGAGCCATCGATGCGTTTACTAATTAATAACCAATTCACCTAATTATTTAGTCCAAGTGGTTTAATTAGTCGAATGGCACGTCCCGTTTATCCCGTTTGTGAGATTCTTCGATATTTATTATTTCATGTCACGGTTACGGTTTCGACGGATGACATCCGGATATAACATGTCTAATAAGTAATAAACGCGTAGACGACGATTAAAAGGGAATGCAATTACGAGTAATTCCAAGGATCGACCTCGGAAAGACGGAGAGACCAACCGAGACCCCAAAGAGGTCACGGATGATTCGGCCACCTCTCAAGGGTGATCGACCGAATATTCCTTGACCCGGTTCGAGTTTCGAAGGGTCTTTCACATTGTTCCTAACCGCCCCTTGCATACATCAAACAAAATGTATGTGAGAACAACACATATTTCACTAGATCGGCGTCAACACGATCACGATTTACCAAATAAGCACGTGAGACATTCAAAACATTATATTCACGGAATCAACAAACAATATTAGCTCATTTCATGATAAACCTAAAAATAATACACGGGAATCGCACGGTATCAAGGAAAGGGGAGCTGTCAACACCCCATTTTGGCCCACCGGCTTCCTACACGAGAATCCAAGATCAAAACCCGGGTTACTATTCATGACCCGGCAATCAGAGGCAAATAGGCGAGCACGGAGTCATGAACGATGAGAGAAGAGCACGGTCCACTGAGAAAGGCGGAAGAGAGCAGCCAGAAGAATGAACGGACAAGGAACCCCGAAAGCAGCGGAACTGGCACTGTGGCACTATTCATCACTGAGTCACCGAAGCACCGAAAGGTGCCTAATATGGGGCTCCAAAAATCCCTCTCAGTGCTAAAGTGACCAACGACGCGTCCGGGCGCATTTCCGGGGCATCCCGCTTAAGCCGGGACACCCCGACCCCTCACGAACGCCTTTTCTTACAGAGCTCCCGGGGTTCGCTCCACTGACAAGCAAACGGCCCCTCAAAACGGGCCTACAGGCACCCAGGGACCACCAGGGTCGGGGAACAAGCTTCAGACAACCTTCCGGAACTCAGCTCGGTTTCCCGAAGTACGTTTCAGTGGTCACGAACGTCTCCCGGCGAGCCTTCGGGGCATTTCCACGAAAAGCAGAGAACACAGCGATCTCTGAGCACCTCACAATAATCCCCAAGCACCTCAAGGCATTCAGGGCACACTGAGAAAATCCCGGTCAAAATCCCCAGGTCTTCCCGGGCCAACGGTCCCCGACCGAGGACGGCGGGCCAACGATCCCCCACGGGGCAAAAGGATCGCCAAAACGAATGCAGGGATGCACAAAGAACAACATGGGATCGAGGGACGCTAAACTCCACTCCGAACGTCCGAACAGGGCAAAACCGACTCCCGAGGCGCCGAGTCGCCCTAACGTTCGTCCACACGACGCATGGCGATATTAGCCTCATTCAAATCCTCGTCATTCAAGCACTCCAAATCCATAAATTAATTGGATATCGGAGATCGGACGCGTGCTCAATCAAGTCTCAAGCATTTTCCGGCTTTTCTCTCAACCGAATGGGACCCACAGCTCAGCCAAGCCAAGCCAACAAGCCGCGGCTCAACCCCAAGCCACGGCTCGCCCACAATCAGCCACGGCTCCGATTGGACAGCCCCAAGCCGCGGCTTCTCCCTCCATGGCCGGCGGCTCCAAGCATCCCCCACCACACAATTCAAATTTCCCTCACATCCATCACCTCCCTCCATCCATCCATCACACCCATCACCCCTCTTGCTTCCTCTACACTCTACAAGACACAAACCCCTCCCTAATCTTCCCTCCAATTTTCGGCAGCCCTAGCTTAGGCCACAAAATCGCAATCAACTCCCCTTAATCAAGCCATTAGCACATCCTATAAGTTCCCATTGATCATTAGACTTAATCACTTCTCCATTCTCACTCTCTCTCAAGCCAATCTCTCTCAAGAATCCTCTCAAGCTCCAGCCCTCTCCCTCATTTCCGTTCAGCCCGTGCCAAGGCCTAAACCGGCCGAAACCGCCGGAAAACCACCCGACCCGACTTAAGTCAAAAATCACCAAACTCCCTAGCCTACATATTTTCCACCCCCTAAGTCCATTTCCAGGCTTAGATTTTCGATTTGGAGCTTTCTACACCCCGTTCCAGCCGAAAATATAATCGAGTCCCGAAACCTCCCTAGCCGCGCATACCGAGCAAGTCACGTGGCATTTCTCCTCACGACTTCGGCGAGTCGTGCCATCACGTTCCAAGGGTTCCTCACAACCCTCACCCTCCCCCGTGAAGAGGTGGTCACGATCCGAGGGCCGACCGACCGTGCACGAGTTCCTTTTCCTCCGGTTCCTCTCTAGCGGGCTATTATTTTTCTTACCGGACTTTATCTCATTATTTCGGGTTTGTCTAGGCTTCGGCACGTTCGGGATCTTTCATGAACGACTAGATCCGTCTCTTAGGAGTCCAACGAGCCCGACCTTGCACCGTGCCGTGCCCGTAGCTCGCGTGCCGACCCATTTTTCCACGGACTGCCGCGGCTGCCAACATTCGGGTCACCCACCCGTAGCCCTCTATCCGAGTCTTGCGACTCCCACGGCCACTTCCCCGACTCTTTTCCTCCTGCATCGAGGCTAGGTAACATCCCTCTACAACTTAGAAGGGCTAGGATCTTCGATCTTTACGTATATGAAGTGTTTATGCACTTTAGAGGTTCGAAATGCATGAAAGGTTGCGTTTTTTTGGATCCGGGTCCCCCATGCATTCCCATGCACGTACACATCTATCATGCTCATTATATTACACATCATGCATATATTCCGGTGGGGAGAGGCTGGAATCGAGGTAGGAGAAGCCCCTTAGCCACGGTGGAGCCATGGGAGCCCACGGTCTAGCCCTCAAGGGAGGACCCGTGAGCCCTTTGACTTAGCCGAGACTAAGAGAGTCTCCTCTCCCTCGAAATTTGGTCGGTTCCCACGTTTTGCCGTTGTCTATCATGCGTAATACGTTAGCGTGATGGGAAAGGGCTTGAATCGGAAGGCGAGAATCCCCTTTGACTCGTGTGAGCCACGAGGACTCATGGCCATCTTTGAGAAGAGGTGGCCGAGAGTCCTCTTGGACCACACGGGTCCATGGAGGCTTCTCTCTTGTCGAAGTGGGTCGGTTCCCGTGTTCCTCCGTTTCATTATCACATGGGTCAATGTTATTCTCCATTGCTCCTATGAATGCTGTGTTTGTGTATGTTGGCGTGTTCGTTTGCGTATTTATGATTGCGGCTATTTTGATTCGGTTGAAATTTGTAATGTTATCCTATTTGACGTATTATGCATGTAAGAAATAATTAGGATCGGTGTGGGATATCGTCCATAACTCGAGTCGAGTTGGGGAGACCACTCGGTTTGTCCCTTCGGGGATTGGCCGAATGCTCCCGGACCTTCTTCGAGTCTAGGGTGATCTCCTTAGCCGTTTCGGGATTGTCTCTTGGAATTGAGTGCGTTGATGTTTTTATTTTATCGTTGGTTACGTGAGGATCACATGATGGATGCGACGGTTTTGGATCACTATCCGTTAAATCTATAATACCCACGATATGAGGTCACCTTCATCGAATAATTTCACAAACGGGAAAACGGGACGCGTTACTCGGTTAATTCAATCATTCGGACTAAATAATTGGGTAAATTGATTATTAACTTGTAAACGCATCGATGATTCACGGAACGACGTGAATGCCCTTTTCCCTTAAAAATTCACAATTTCAAAATACCGAGTCGTGTAACACGAATAGAATTGATGTCTAGGGAGTACTCATGTGCCATGACTCGAGTCCGGGCCCAATTTGAGGCGGCCCAAGTCGGGGCACGAGAGTCCTTCTTAGACTCCTTTGTGTGACACGATCTCCGATTTATACACGAACATTGCAATTTCATTATCCAAGGGCATAATTGTCATTCCGTGATTCACCGATACCCTAGGCGTTAGGGAGCCGGAAACGCCTCGATCTATGGACTGAAAGGGGCAACCCATCCGAGTACGAGTCTCATTCGTATGGCCCATTCCGTCCATTTTCGGTGTTCCTATCTTCCTATCATAGATTCGGTGGGGAGCATTTTACTTCAGTTACAAAACACGAACAACCGGATTAATCGTACATTTGACTTAATCAAACACTAGATAACGGATAGGCGGAACGATAGGTTCCATTTTAGAGTCAAGACACGAGTTTGGCAAATTCGGTGAAGCCACAGTGACAATTAACTGAATAAGCGTCTTAAAACGAACACACACATGTAATCGGCTTAGAACCCCATTCCAATCCGCCACTTATGCTTGCCTAGGATAGATACATTGTTTGCTAATCAACCCCGGCTAATAACTGATTAAATCACGTACATTCGGCCTAATACACAATTCGTTTGTATTCACTAACACTTATCAGTTGTTGTCAGTTGCTTTCTGTATTATGTCAGTTATATCAGTTTTCTTCTGTTTTATTCTTGCTTTTGATGATTTATTGCTGTTCGGACCCGAACCCATAGGTTACGTGTTGCACGGGGTCCAACGTCCCAAATCACCGAACACGAGGTCCAACGCCTCTTAATTCATCGAGCGCGTGCAACCCGAGTGCGGACTGGGATCTAGCCTCGAGTCACCATCACACTCCAAATATGGCCTATGTGGAAGGCAATTTGGATTGAATGCGTGAAACGTGTTTAGATATCACCCGGGAGCTCGATCGGTCCAACGGTTACAGTGGGAACTAATCGGTTCTCCCGCAAACCGTCGGCTTGATTGGACCCGACCCCCGGCTCTTTGAGCCCGCGTTGCCTTAATCTATTTGTCAGTCATTTCAAAACACACGGTGAGCCGGAGCGGAATATTGGCCCAATGCAAACCGATCGGGATCTATTTACTTATTCAGTTATACTTTGTAATTAGTCGAGAGAACATCGCGAGGATTTTATTCGTATATTCATTCATTCAATTGTAAGGATCCCTGATCGGCGAGCGAGAGGTCCGAGTGTCGAACCGGTCGAGTCGGTCTATCGCCACCTGAGGGTGAGTAAGCTTGGGTACTCGCGGTTTCGGTTCACGCAGGGAATCGACCATCACGTTTCGATGAACTGTAACTCTAAGATAGTGAACCGATTCCTCGACACACGAGCCTACTCATCTTTCGGACTCTTAGCCTGACTTGATCAATTCATCGAATTTACGGTGTCAAAACGGGCGAGTCGAGCGCAACTCTAAATCACACGGTAAATAAACAAAATGGCAAGCCTAGCAAGCTAGAGTACCGAGAGGGCGTGCGGGATATAGGCCCGCACGTAATAGAACCCCCGAATTCGGAATTTCCGGTTCCGTACGACCATTGCCTTAGCATTTTGGTGTACCCCGTACCCTTAGACCCGGGTAACTTACTGGCCCTCGATCTTCGGGTCGTAAAATGGCAAGTGGCGACTCCTTCTCACGTGCGTCCGTCGCACGTCCCCGGGAAGGTGGACACTCCCAAGCCGCGTTTGCTTAGGGGCGCGCATGCGTGCCCCGACGAGATTAAATTCGGGTGCGCACAGCTTGGCGACTCCACTGGGGACATACTTAGAGGGTTCGGGCTCGTTCCCGCTTGCTTTGTTTGCTTGTCTATTTACCGCTTTCCGCGTTTCTCGCTTGTCTATTTTACGCACTCTTATTTCCCGCACATGCATTGCACATCATACTAGTTTCTTAGGTACCTTGTCCGACATCCCACGGGCACCAATGTAGGAAGCTAGGTTAGTCAGAGGTTCCGAGTAAGGGAACGGATCGAGTCGGCTATGCCACCGAACCGGCCCCCAAAGATCCTCGCTCGATTTCAAGGAATTCACACCCTTGAGTCGGGAGCCCCCATCCCTAGTTAGCGGTTCTCCTAGTAGCACCGAAAACCATGCATACACAGGGACCGTCATGCTGGACCAACTTTTACCTCCATGCCGTCAACCGACCCAAGAGTCGAGTCCTTGAGTCGACCCGTAGTTTTTTTTTTAGGACGGGCATTTTGTTGTTTTTGTAAGAAAGAGCGATGTATACTGTAAAGACATCATGCGCATCTGGAGGACTCTCCGACCGGTGGACCATGCATACATCCAAGGCATCATCAGAGACGTGGTTATGCTCACCGAGACCCCGGTGGACTGGATATTCCTCAGGACCGCAGCCGAACTTTGGGATCCTGAGCACGCGGTATTCAATTTCCAGGGGACGGAGTTAGCCCCTACGATCGAGGAGTACACGGCACTCATCCAAAGGCCTACGTCCACGATCCACGGCATCTTCGTGCCTAATCCGTTCACAACCGTCCAGGGTCAGCTCTCCACTCTCCTCCACATACCTGCTCAAGACATCCACGAGGAACTTCACGAGAGGTGGGACCAAGGCATCCAGATTGCATGGCTCTCCGATTGGACGCTCCTCCGCGCAATGACGCCTACAACGGCTTCCTATCAGCGCGATGCCTGCCATGGATTCCTACTCTTGGTCTTTGGCACTCTCCTATTTCCGTACTCGCCGAACCTCATTGATGGGGCTATAGCCCAAGTCGTCCTCCAAGCGGTGGGAGGCCATAGTTACGTGGAGGCTTTGTTGGCCGAGACCGTCCGGTCTCTTGATTATGTTAGGGAGGTTCGGCGCGGCAGGATGAGGGGATCCCCGCACTTACTCCAGATTTGGCTTCTCGCCCATATCCGCCCTTTTTGCTCATCACATCCGTTCTCCTACATCGCCAACGAGCATTCGCTGATCGAACGCCTGGTACCAGTCATCCCGCCTCCCGAGCACAGTTTCTCGGAATGGAGGCGTTTTTGGCGTGAGTTGACGCTCGCGCGCTTCCTATGGGTCCCTCGATGGAACCCCGGCGGCCCCATGATCACAGGATATCCTGGAATTGTGGGAGTCCCCCTTCTCATCCATTTGGGGAGCACACTCATATTCCCCGGTCGGGTAATCAGACAGCTCGGCGGCCTGCAGGACGTTCCCGCCGAGGCGGACCGCCTACCTTTCCGCATCCAGTGGGCCCATTCCACATCCACGGCCCCCGCAAGATTCCTGCAGATCCGAGAGATTCGCCGCCAACGGGACGCTTGCGTCATACAGCGTCTGTACTTCCCCGAACATCCCACCGACGACGAGCGAGTCTTCGCCGCCACCTCAGCATACGTGGCTCGATTCTACACACGGGGATTAGCATCGCCGCAACCGTCCCATGCCGCTCCGACTCCCCGCGCTACATCCACCCTCGCCCCCGAAACCGAGAGCTCCATCCAAGCGGCCATGCACGCGGAGCTAAGAGCCATCAGGGGGGAACGGGATATGCTCCGTTGCGAGCTTGTCGACTCCCGTGCAGAGGTCGCGGACTACAGGGAGGTTCAGACACAGCTGACTCGAGCACGCGCCCGGGTCGCACACTTAGATCGGGAGATGGCCCGCTTGAGCGCGGAGTTGGATCGAGTGCACAAGAGGGCGCGCAACCTCGCCCATCCTTAGGATTAGTAGGCGCACTCATTTTGGCCCTCGCTCGGGCCCACGCCACTTTCGAGCGGCCACCGAAAGCGCCTCTGCCACCGGCCTCACCAACTTCCACCGCCACGAATGACCAAGCCCGCATCGCGGCCCTCGAGGGTACGGTCAACCAAATGGCCACTAACATGGCAGAGCTGCTCGCTCTGCTCAGAGGACCGAACCGGGCCTCTTCGAGCTCCACACCCCCACCGGGACCGGGGCCAACAGTCGATCCAACCCCGGGGGCTCCACCAACCCAAGCCCCGGAGAATGTCATGGCTCCCGCACCGCCAACGCTGTATACGTCCACGATTCACTCCTTTACCAGTCAACTCCCGCCGCCACCGGCCCCTTCGGTAGTCCCTCTTCCGCCGGCTACCTTCCTAACCTCGGAGCATATCTTGTCTGCACCTCCACCAGTTTCCATACCGGCTCCGGCTTTGACCTATGCGGTACCCCCACCGACGGTTTTCCCGACACCCACCGCACCTGCTCCGACGCACCTTCAAGCCACTGAGCTTCCTCCTTATCCACCTCTACAGCCTCACGCCGGCCTCTCCTACCAGGCGCCGCCTCCTATAAACACCGCCTTCCACGAACCGGGCACACCGACCCACGCGGCCCAATTCGCTTCACCGATACACTTCTTCCCTGAGGCTGACGCCGAACAGGAGCGTAGGTTGAAGCGAATGGAGGAAACGATACGGGCCCTGCAAGCGAACGATGTTCGTCCCGACGCCCGCTATGGCGACTGTAGCCTATTCCCGGGTATGCGCCTACCCCCGAAGTTCAAGGTTCCAGAGTTCAAGACCTATGAAGGCACGACGGATCCACGCCACCACCTCCGCCATTACCGAGGGAAGATGCTGCAGTATTGGGAATACGAGAAATTTGTCATCCACTCCTTCCAGGATAGCCTGTCGGGATCGGCCCTCGATTGGTTCATGTCACTGAAGGCTGAGGACATCCCGACGTGGGAGGATCTCTCCCGGAAGTTCACCGACCAATACCGATATTGCGCGGAGACGCCTCCTACTCTTCTAGAGTTAAGCACGAAAGAAATGGCGCGGGGCCAAAAGTTCGAGGAGTATGCCGCCAAGTGGCGTGCCCAAGCCGCAAAGCACATTCCCCCGATCAGCGAGGCGCAGCAGATCCAGTTGTTCCACTCCATGCTGAGAGGAGTGTACTATTCACACCTGTTGGCGCACACTTCATCGTTCTCCGACCTCATCGAGGCTGGGAAAAAGCTGGATTTGGGAATCAAACTAGGAAGAATGGAGGACCCCGCCAACAAAGGAGAGGAATCATCAAAGAAGGCTCCCGCGGCGTCGTCGTCGTCCAGCGGAAGGAGAGTGAAAGAGGTTTCCGTCAACGCCGTAAATTTGGCGCACCAGGCGCCACAACAATATTCGGTGAATCTCACGACCACACCGACCACCGCTCCTGCTTACTTTCCCCCGCCTCCACAGCACCAACTTCAGTCGATCTACTATTCAGTCCCACCGGTCCCGCCACCGACGACCTCACAGTCATACGACCACTTTACGCCTGCCCCCGCTCAACCCTCTCAACCCAGGCCCCCGATGTCGAGAACTCCTCCGCCGGCGCAACAGAACCCCGTTTCGCAGGGTCAACAGGCCGGTGGCGCACCGAGCTGACCCCGCAAGCAATACTTGTCGCTGCCTGCTCCTCTCTCTCACATATATCGACAACTCTTAGCGGGAGATCAAATTCAACCGATATCCCCAGGTCCGAACTTCGACCTGTCCGTCCAGGACCAATCCAAACGCTGCGAATACCATCAGGGCGCACCGGAGCACACTCTCGACAATTGTTGGAGGTTGAGGGACGAAATTCAGAGGAGGATCGACAGCAACCAACTCACTTTCAACGCCGTCAGACCTCCAAACGTGCAGGCCAACCCCCTCCCGGACCATAGGCCGAACTCGGGACCGTCCATCAACATGATCTCTGTGTGCGTTTCGGAGAGAGACGAAGAAGCGCAGGAGAACCCCCCTCCCTTTGTAATCAATTACACTCCCGAGGAACTCACGGTCGGGTTCACGGGACACGTGGCCTCACCGGCCCCATTCGTCGTTGACGTCCCCGCTCGGGAGCCGTATTCGGACAGCAAGGTCCCCTGGACCTACGAAGGAAGCATCGGGAGCGTTGAACAGCAATTCAGTGTCATGGGGTTGACACGCTCGGGACGGGTATATGAGAACCCGACGGCCAAGGACAAAGGGAAAGCGCCCGCTGTTGAAGACGGGGCGACGCCCGAAAGGTCACCTTTCCCGTCCAAGAAGGTGACCGAGGAGGAAGCCGAAGCTTTCATGAAGATCGTGAAGGCGAGCGAATACAAGGTGGTGGAGCAAATGGCCAAATCCCCGGCCCACATCTCATTGCTTGCCCTCCTCCTCGGCTCGGAACCTCACCGAGAGGCCCTCCTCCGGGTACTGACCGCGGCACAAGTGCCGAAGGAAACGCCCCCTAACAGGATAGAGGAGACGATCGGGTCCATCTTCTCCAACACTATCTCGTTCTCGGACGACGAGCTCCCGTCCGAGGGTTGGTCACATTCACGGGCGTTGCACATCGTCTGCAAGTGCAACCATTACATCATCGGCCGGGTCATGATTGACAACGGGTCCGCCCTCAATGTCTGCCCGGTGACCACCCTCAAACAGATGAACGTGGATCTTAACTGAGTCCTCCCAAGCAAGACGGCAGTCCGAGCCTTCGATGGCTCTCGTAGGGAGGTGAACGGGGAGATCGACCTCCTCATAGATGTTGGCTCGTGCTCGTTCAGCATCACGTTCCAGGTGCTCGACATCCCGAACGCGTTCAGCCTGTTGCTCGGGAGGCCTTGGATCCACTCGGCCGGCGCCGTACCCTCTTCTCTGCACCAACGGCTAAAGTTCATCGTCGAAGAGAAGCTCATCACGGTGAAAGGAGAGGAGGATTACGCCATCTACAAGGAGACGGCGGTGCCCTACATCAGCATTGGAGACGACGAAAACCTCCCGTTCCACTCATTCGAAACCATCTCTGTCATCCGAGATTACGGAGAGAGTGAACCGTCCCGCTCCGACCGCATGATAGGGAAGTTTCTCTTGCGCAACAACTATATTCCCGGCACCGGCCTTAGGGCACGCGGACAAGGGATCAACCGCCCCATTGAGATCGAGGAGTACAAACACAGGAGGGGGCTTGGCTTTCGCCCCTCCTGTCATGAGATCATCGAGGCCCGCAAGGGCAACCATCTTCATCGCCTCGCCGCATACTATGGGGGGCTCAACAGGGGCACTTCAGTCCCCCCACTATCTCATTTCTTCCCCGGGCCTTCACGCGTCATAGGAGGCACCCTTGACGGCCCTTCCTCAGACTCCGACGACACTTCTGCCACTCCGTCAGCCGTGTACGCCGTCACCGAGGAGATTCCTTCAGGGGTTCACATTTGCTTGGCGCAAGAGAATGAGGAGCTGGACAACTGGACCTCAGTCCCGCGCTACTCGGTTGTGATTGCCGATGTGTAAGGCTTATCTATGTATAAGATGTTCCCCGCGTGTCGGCATAGCCATGCGCCACACGACGGGAGAGGGGTTTCTATTATGGCTTCTTGATTCGCAACATCAATGAAATCTCTCACGCATTTTTTTGAATTCTCTTACATTCTTTCTCCCTCTCCTATTCTCTATTTCGCAGCATTATAAATTTTCTAAGACGACTCTCTCGAATTTCCAGGCTTCACTCGAATCCAAATCCTCGACGCTTCGGTTCGAACCTATCCCGAGAGCAACTCGGTGAGCCCCAACCCGTATACTTTGGGGAAGGGCTCCCCGAGGACGGTCAAGTGCCTGAGATAGAAGAGAGTTTGCGTCGCCTCGAAAATCATCAAATCACCTCGGTTGAGCCAACGGAAGAGATCAACGTGGGCACCGAAGAAGAGCCCCGCACCGTGAAAATTGGGACAGCTCTCGACCCCACACAGCGAACTCGGATAATCGACTTCCTGAAGGAATATCAAGAGGTCTTCGCCTGGTCTTACGCCGACATGCCCGGCCTAGACCCCTCAATAGTCGAGCATTTTCTCCCACTCGACACCGAGAAATTCCCGCCCAAGCGGCAACATTTACGACGGCAATGGGCTAGCCTTCTCCTCCGCATCAAGGAGGAAGTCGTCAAACAGATCAACGCAGGGTTCCTAGAGGTTTGCAATTATTCCGAATGGGTGGCGAACATTGTGCCAGTGGAAAAGAAGGATGGAAGGGTCCGAGTCTGCGTCGACTACCGAGATCTCAATAAGGCCAGCCCTAAAGACAACTTCCCCTTGCCGCACATCGACGTCCTAGTCGACAATACGGCGCGCCATGCCCAGTTCTCTTTCATGGACGGCTTCTCCGGGTACAATCAGATCCGGATGGCCGAGAAGGACAAACTCAAGGCGACATTCACTACGATGTGGGGAACCTTTTGCTACCGCGTTATGCCTTTCGGCCTCATGAATGCGGGGGCAACTTATCAGAGGGCCATGGTCACACTATTCCACGACATGATGCACAAGGAAGTCGACGACATGATCGCCAAGTCCAAAGAAGGGGAAGATCACCTCGTTAACCTGAAACGCCTTTTCGACCGCCTAAAGGAATATAAACTCCGGCTCAATCCGGCAAAGTGCACGTTCGGCGCCTGGTCAGGAAAATTACTGGGATTCGTGGTCAGTGAGTGCGGTATCGAGGTAGACCCGGATAAAGTCAACGCGATCAAAGAGCTTCCCCCGCCGTCGACGGTCCGAGAGGTGCGCGGCTTCTTGGGGTGACTGAATTACATTGCACGCTTCATTGTGAACCTAACGAATAAGTGCCAACCGCTCTTTCGCTTGCTCCGCAAAAACGTAGCGATGGAATGGGACCACGAGTGCCAAAGGGCTTTTGACACCATCAAGGCCTATCTAATTCAGCCGCCGATATTGGTACCACCCGTGTCGAGCCGGCCCCTCATTTTGTACCTCACGGTGCGCCGACAGTCCTTAGGGTGCATGCTGGGGCAAGAAGACGAGTCAACGCGCACGGAGAGGGCGATATACTACTTGAGCCGGAAGTTCACCGAAGGGGAATCCAATTACCCGGAGATCGAAAAGATGTGTTGCGCGTTGGTGTGGGTCATGCAAAGGCTCCGACAGTACACGCTCTACCACAAAATTCGCTTATTATCAAAAGCGGACCCCTTACGGTATTTGCTTGATAGCCCCTCGAGATCGAGATAGCCGAAAGACCGGCATATTGCAACGCGATTGAAACATCTGAGGCAAAGCCGTGGTACGAAGACATCAAGAACCTTCTGCAAACCGGCCAATACCCCCCATTCGCCGATCGCCGCGACCGGAAGACCCTCAGACGTCTCGCGATACATTATTTCTTGAGCGGCGAGATACTCTACCGCCGTTCCTTCGACTCCACACACCTCCGGTGCATCGACGAACACGAATCACGACGTCTCATGTAGGAAGTGCACGGGGGAAACTGCGGACCCCATATGAATGGTCTCAAGCTCGCGAAGAAGATCATGCGCCTGGGCTATTATTGGTCCACCATGGAGACTGACTGCGTGAAGCACGTCAGACACTGCCACCGGTGTCAAGTCTACGTCGATCTGATCAAAGCACCCCCTAACGAACTGCGCCCCATGACGGCGCCATGGCCTTTTTCAATGTGGGGGATGGACGTGATTGGCCCGATCAACCCCAAAGCGTCAAACGGGCATATGTTCATTTTGGTGGCGATCGATTACTTCACTAAATGGATCGAGGCCATCACCCTGGCGTCAGTCACCGCAAAGGCCGTGGCTCGCTTTCTCAGACGCGACGTCATCGCCCGGTACGGGGTCCCTGCGACAATCATCACAGACAACACCAAGAACCTGAACAACAAGGTCATCAACGAGCTTTGTGCACAATTCAAAATCCGACACCGCAACTCCACCCCGTACCGTCCCCAAATGAACGGTGCGGTGGAAGCGGCGAATAAGAACATCAAAAAGATCATTGAGAAAATGACGGTGAACTACAAGGATTGGCACGAGATGCTCCCCTATGCACTCCTGGCGTACCGGACATCCATACGGACCTCCACCGGGGCAACCCCGTACTCCCTAGTCTATGGCATGGAGGCCGTCCTCCCAATCGAAGTGGAGATCCCCTCCATGAGGATTCTCGCCGAGGCCGAACTTGCAGAAGCGGAGTGGGCAAAACAGCGATACGAGCAACTGAACCTCATCGATGAAAAGAGGCTGAAAGCGCTATGCCACGGACAGTGCTACCAACAAAGAATGGCTCGAGCCTTTAACACAAGAGTCCGCCACCGCGACTTCAAACCCGGCGACCTTGTTTTGAGGAAAGTCCTACACGTCACGCCGGACTCTCGAGGGAAGTTTTCGTACAAATACGACGGCCCCTTCGTCGTCAAAGAGGTCTTCTCCGGAGGAGCGGTCATTCTGAGCGATATGGACGGCGCTGAAAACGCCCTCCCCGTCAACGCTGATGCCATCAAGAAGTACTATCTGTGAGCGACTGTATATTCTTTGTCCACCGGGCTCCGTGCCCGTTCCTATTGTAAGACAATTCTGTTTTTGTAAATGAACATCAACTCCCACCATTTGTCCAATATTGAGCTCTCTTGAGAGAAAAAAAATAAATTTTCCCCCTAGGTCGAAAACCTCTTCGAGGCGGCCTAGGCAAAAGCTAGGGAACGAGTGGCACGACTTAAAATCCCGCAAAGGGGAGTCGCGGCAAAAGGAGAGCATAAATCATTTCCTCGCTAGGTCGAAAATTTCTTTGAGGCAACCTAGGCAAAAGTTAGAGGGTTCGAGGGGTGCGGTCTCACCCGAACACGGGAACCGCAGCAAAAGATGAGCATTCATGTGGGAAAGATTAAATAAAACACCCCGCTAGGTCATCATGCATTTTGCAGCCTAGGCAAAAGTTAGGGGACAATGTCGGCTCGACCACGAAAGAACAGCAACGCTTTCCCTGTGAAGCTACATCGAGTAGTGGTTCGGCACTTTTCAACAGAAGCAAACTCTCTTCGACTCTCTAGGCTCGAGACTCGCCCTGGGATGGGGTCGAATCGACATATCCTTGATTTGGAGGATCCCAGAAGATCCCTCCCATTACCTTTATGCACATAATTCTACGGGTTATCCGTCTCAGAAAAGCTATTCTTCGATAGGGACGCGGCCGCCCTCCAAATGGCCAACAACATCATGTCCCCATCACATCTTTACATAGATTCCTTTACGCGTCGCAGTCTAAACGATTTCACGCGGCTGACCTCCTTTGTAGGCTTCTCTTTCCCCTGTACAGGTGCAATCAGGAACCCCAGGGGACGCTCCCCGCCGACGGACTCGCGTTTGCCTCACGTGGCGGACCGTGTTCTCGAAGACTTGGAAATCGTCGAGGGATGCGCCGCACCACCCAAACCAACGATGTTCAGAGAAGGACGAGCGATAAGAGATCATCGTTAATCGCCACGCACGGAGTAATCCGCATCCAAACGCCAAGCAAGCCGTCACACAGCGCTTTGCGCAAATTCCAAATTTCAAATTCCTGTCTCGGGTCCATCCCGGCTTTTAAATTTCTGTTCAGGTCTATCCTGGCCCCTCGGGTCCATCCCGGCTTTTAAATTCCAGTTCAGGTCTATCCTGCCCCCTCGGGTCCATCCCGGCTTTTAAATTCCAGTTTAGGTCTATCCTGGCCCCTCGGGTCCATCCCGGCTTTTAAATTCCAGTTCAGGTCTATCCGGCCCCTCGGGTCCATCCCGACTTTTAAATTCCTGTCTCGGGTCCACCCCGGCTTTTAAATCCCTGTCTCGGGTCCATCCCGGCTTTTAAATTCTTGTTCAGGTCCACCCTGGTTTCTTTCAGATTCATCCTGTTTTCTCTCGGGTCTATCCCGGCTTCTTTCGGGTCCGTCCCGGTCTTAACTTCCAGCAATATCCCAATACATCCAAGTAGGCCGCGAGCAGCCACGGTGAAGCTACAACGGAGCGGTGGCCGGGACCAAAAAGGGGATGCTTGTTATGGTCTTTGACTACACCCTTTAACCGAGCATGCAACCAAAGAGGGGCAAGCTGTCAACACCCCATTTTGGCCCACCGGCTTCCTACACGAGAATCCCCGATCAAAACTCGGGTAACTATTCATGACCCTGTTAGGAATTGGTGTATGCCCTAGAGGCAATCTGTCATGAATTCTGTAATATGACATATATTTTATTATAATACGAGGCATTTATGTTATTGTGTGGGTTGCGCTGAATATTCATTTTTTACACAATAACGTCCTTGGAATAGTAGGTTCAACAGGCATCAAGTGTGACTTGACTGTGAGATCCTATAATGACTGAACACTATTCCTAAATGTCCCTAGTCAAAGTATTATCTTTAATTAGGACAACGATAATGCGGTTAGACTAGTGTGGGTGTAGATTGATGACCAAATCTCACAGGTCATGGATGTGGAGACATCGAGTCACACCGCAGGTATACATTAAGAGTAATGTGTACTGGACTGACCCGTCATGAGACTGCTACATGAGTTGTTACGTGACTGTCATTAGCAGATCTCAAAGTGACTATGGTGCAGTGGTCCTTTGACTTGAGGCCATCATAGTTTCCTACATGTAATGTCGTATACTTTGATACTGTCAAATGCCACCATAACAGGCTGGTTATAAAGACAGTTATTGGGTATACCACAGAGCATGGAGAGGAATGTGAGTGACCAAGATAGAATTTGTCCCTCCTACGTAATGGGAGTGATATCTCACGGCCGCTTGGTGGGCAGAGTCTATAAGTGTATGCATACCCAAATGAGTCGATATAGGGATATCGATCTCATTTGTTCTGATAGACTAACCCGGTAAACCAAGAAAGAGAGATTGAACCATACAAGGATGACAACGACCATGCCTTGGGCTCAATAGAGATATAGAGGACAAAGGGATTATACTGCACGGTAACATAGGTCACAAGGTTCGTCGAGAAATTGACTTTCTGATTACTTGAGTAGTAGTGATGCATTGCTAGATGCCGTTCACTGTTTGTAATATTGAAATAGAGATTTCGATATTACTATCAACGTAATCGGAAACCTACAGGGTCACACACTACGACCAAATCGACGAGATGGTTTTGAAACACTACATCTGTCTAATAGAGATTAGACGAGTTATGGTGCGATTAGTTAAACGGATATTTAATGAGATTAAATTTACCGATTAACTAGACCCGATTTACTAGATTAATTGGACTCGATTTATACACGAAATAGAGACGCACGGCGGCACGAAATAAAGCCATTTGGCTTTTGCATGGACGGCCAGATAATGGCATGCATGCATGGCCATTCAAGACATGTGTTACATTGCATGTTTTCATGCATACTTACACATGGCTTCCATTCAAGAATTGAATGGATGGGCATATGTATAGTTTATATGCATATGATGCATATGAATGTGTGGGCGTACAGAAGAATGCATATGATGCATTTGTAAGACTTTGTATGCACGTGCACCCATATATGTGTATGAACTTTCGAATCAAATTGTTTGATTCGAAGAGCTCAATTCATCTAATAAAGATTGGAGTCGCACCGGTGTTTCCTTCGAGCATTGGCCGCTAGCACCGTTGATCTCGAAGACTCGTCGACGAAGTCGGTGTGGATACCGGTAGAGGCGTCACGCGTGGGACGCTCGATCGACAATTTAAAAGATTTCAGGTACACTTTATCTATTCCCATTCTACTAGAAGGTCTTGGGATCTAGTTTCACGGGTAGGAAATTTTGAATTTCTATTTCTTTCACGCTTCCGTTGGCCCCGTGAAACTAGCAGACCCGGCAATCAGAGGCAAATAGGCGAGCACGGAGTCATGAACGATGAGAGAAGAGCACGGTCCACTGAGAAAGGCAGAAGAGAGCAGCCAGAAGAATGAACGGACAAGGAACCCCGAAAGCAGCGGAACTGGCACTGTGGCACTATTCATCACTGAGTCACCGAAGTACCGAAAGGTGCCCAATATGGGGCTCCAAAAATCCCTCTCAGTGCTAAAGTGATCAATGACGCGTCCGGGCGCATTTTCGGGGCATCCCGCTTAAGCCGGGACACCCCGTTCCCTCACGAACGCCCTTTCTGACAGAGCTCCCAGGGTTCGCTCCACTGACAAGCAAACGGCCCCTCAAAACGAGCCTACAGGCACCCAGGGACCACCAGGGTTGGGGAACAAGCTTCAGACAACCTTCTGGAACTCGGCTCGGTTTCCCGAAATACGTTTCAATGGTCACAAACGTCTCCCGGCGAGCCTTCGGGGCATTTCCACGGAAAGCAGAGACCACAGCGATCTCTGAGCACCTCACAATAATCCCCAAGCACCTCAAGGCATTCAGGGCACACTGAGAAAATCCCGGTCAAAATCCCCAGGTCTTCCCGGGCCAACGGACCCTGACCGAGGACGACGGGCCAACGATCCCCCACGGGGCAAAAGGATCGCCAAAACGAATGCAGGGATGCACAAAGAACAATCGGGGATCGAGGGACGCTAAACTCCACTCCGAACGTCCGAGCAGGGCAAAACCGACTCCCGAGGCGCCGAATCGCCCGAACGTTCATCCACACGACGCATGGCGATATTAGGCTCATTCAAATCCTCGTCATTCAAGCACTCCAAATCCATAAATTAATTGGACATCGGAGATCGGACGCGCGCTCAATCAAGTCTCAAGCATTTTCCGGCTTTTCTCTCAACCGAATGGGACCCACAGCTCAGCCAAGCCAAGCCAACAAGCCGCGGCTCAACCCCAAGCCACGGCTCGCCCACAATCAGCCACGGCTCCGATTGGACAGCCCCAAGCCGCGGCTTCTCCCTCCATGGCCGGCGGCTCCAAGCATCCCCCACCACACAATTCAAATTTCCCTCACGTCCATCACCTCCCTCCATCCATCCATCACACCCATCACCCCTCTTGCTTTCTCTACACTCTACAAGACACAAACACCTCCCTAATCTTCCCTCCAATTTTCGGCAGCCCTAGCTTAGGCCACAAAATCGCAATCAACTCCCCTTAATCAAGCCATTAGCACATCCTATAAGTTCCCATTGATCATTAGACTTAATCACTTCTCCATTCTCACTCTCTCTCAAGCCAATCTCTCTCAAGAATCCTCTCAAGCTCCAGCCCTCTCCCTCATTTCCGTTCAGCCCGTGCCAAGGCCTAAACCGGCCGAAACCGCCGGAAAACCACCCGGTATTCCGGTAACCACCCGACCCGACTTAAGCCAAAAATCACCAAACTCCCTATAATCGGGTCGGTCTATCGCCACCTAAGGGTGAGTAAGCTTGGGTACTCGCGGTTTCTGTTCACGCAGGGAATCGACCATCACGTTTCGATGAACTGTAACTCTAAGATAGTGAACCGATTCCTCGACACACGAGCCTACTCATCTTTCGGACTCTTAGCTCGACTTGATCAATTCATCGAATTCACGGTGTCAAAACGGGCGAGTCGAGCGCAACTCTAAATCACGCGTTAAATAAACAAAATGGCAAGCCTAGCAAGCTAGAGTACCGAGAGGGCGTGCGGGATATAGGCCCGCACGTAATAGAACCCTCGAATTTGGAATTTCCGGTTCCGTACGACCATTGCCTTAGCATTTAGGTGTACCCCGTACCCCTAGACCCGGGTAACTTACCGGCCCTCGATCTTCGGGTCGTAAAATGGCAAGTGGCGACTCCTTCTCACGTGCGTCCGTCGCACGTCCCCGGGAAGGTGGACACTGCCAAGCCGCGTTTGCTTAGGCGCGCGCATGCGTGCCCCGACGAGATTAAATTCGGGTGCGCACAGGAGCCCTAAGGCTTCGGATAGGCCAAGGAGCCTCACGGCCCCTATTGTAAGGAGGTGGCCATGGGTTCCTCGGCATGGCCGAACCCTCCAAGGGCTCTCCTTCCTAGATTCCGAGCCATTCCCCTCATTTAATCATGTCTTAGCCGCGGTTAGAGACTTCCCGGCGTAGAGGTGGCCTAATCCGGGAGGAGGAGAGGGTCATGGACCCTAGGAGGCCGAAGAGGCTCACGACCCTCCTTCATGAGGCTCGGCCGAGAGTCTCTATGGCCTCCTCGAGTTTATGATGATCTCCTCCTCTCGGATCCGGTCCCTCTCGCGTTATTTATTCATATTAATACGACGTACGGATGTGATAATAACACATGACGATGCATGGTTTGCATGGGATTTAGATCCGAAAAAAACGCCATCTTTCATGCTCCCCGGTTATTTTAACCATATAAACGTTTCATACAAGCACGAATCGAATATCCTAGCTTCCCTAAGTTGTAAGAGACGTTACCTAGCCTCGATGTGCGAGGAAAAGAGTCGGGGAAGCGGTCTTGAGAGTCGCAAGACTCGGCTAGAAGCTATGGGTCAAGGGACCCGAGAGGTGGCAGCCGCGGCAACTCGGGAAGAACGAGGTCGGCACGCTAGCTCCGGCCACGGCACGATGCAAGATCGGGCTTGTTGGACTCCTAAGGGACGGATCTAGACGTTCGTGGGTAGTCCCGAATGTGCTAAGCCCTAGACAAGCCCGAAACAGTGAGAAAAAGTTCGATAAAAACACAAGGAGCTCGGTAAGGAAGAAAACGATGAAACGGTGGTTGTGCACGGTGGATCGGCCCTCGGATCGTGGCCTCCTCTTCATGGGGGAGGGTGAGGGTTGTGAGGAACCCTTTGAACATGATGGCACGACTCGCCAAGGTCGTGGGGCGAAACGACACACGTGGAGGTTCGGTGTGCACTCGGTAACGGTCTCGGGACCCGATTCTTCATGCGGGCAGAACACGATGATGGAGGCTTCAAATGGAAAAACTAAGCCCGGAAATGGACTTAGGGGGTGGGAAATATGTAGGCTAGGGAGTTTGATGATTTTTGGTTTAAGTCGGGTCGGGTGGTTACCGAAATACAGGGTGGTTTTTCGGTGATTTTGGCCGGTTTCGGCCTTAGCAAATGCTGGACGGAAATGAGGGAGGTGGCTGGAGTTTGAGAGGTTTTTGGAGAGAGATTGGCTTGAGAGAGAGTGAAATGGAAGAAGTGATTAAGTCTAATGATGAATGAGAACTTATAGGAGGCTCTAATGGTTCGGTTAAGTGAGGTTAATCACGGTTTTGAGGCTAATAGGGGGCTGCCGAAAATTGGAGGGAGATTAAGATGGGGTTTGGGTCATGTTGAGTGTGGGGAAAGCAAAGGAGAAGTGATGGGGGTGATGGATGTGTAAGAGAAATTTGAATTTGTGGTGGGGGAGCTTTGAGCCGCCAGCCATGGGGAATTAGCCGTGGCTAATTGCGGCTGAGCGGGGGCTTGAGGGATTGAGCCGTGGCTTGGGGTTGAGCCGCGGCTTGGTGGCTTGGCTTGGCTGAGCTGTGGGTCCCATTCGAATAAGAGAAAAGCCGGGAAAAGCTCGAGACTTGATTGAACGCGCGTCCGATCTTCGATGTCCAATTAATTAATAGATTTGGAACGCTTGCACGAAGAGGATTTGAGTGAACCCAACATCGCCATATTTCATGTGAACGAATGTTCGGGTGGCTCGGCGCCTCGAGAGTCGATTTTGCCCTGTTCGGACATTCGGAGTGGAGTTGATTGCCCCCAGTCTCCGATTGCTCTTTGTGCATCTTAATGTTCGTTTCGGTGACCCTTTTGCCTCGCGGGGGATCGTTGGCTCGTCGTCCCCGACCGAAGACCGTTGCCCCAGGGGAGACCTAGGGACTTGTGACCGGGGCTTTTTCAGTGTTTCCCGAATGTCTTGAGGTGTTCGGGGATCGCTGTGATCTCTATTTTCTGTGAATATGCCCCGAAGATTCACCGGGAGGCGTTCGCTACCATTGAAACGTCCCTCGGGAAACCCTGTAGAGTTCCGAAAGGTCATCTGAAGCTTGTTCCCCGACCCCGGTGGTCCCTGGGTGCCTGTAGGCCCGTTTTGGGGTGCCGTTTACTTGTTAGTGGATCGGGTCCCGGGGTCCCCGTCAGAAAAGGCACCCGTGAGAGATCGAGGGTCTTGGCCTAAGCGAGATGTCTCCGTGACGCGCCCGGACGTGTCGTTGGTCATTTTGGCACTGAGAGGGATTTTTAGAGTCCCATATTGGGCACCTTTCGGTGTTTCAGTGATTCGATGATGAATAGTGCCACAGTGCCGGCTCCGCTGTTTTCGGGGTTGCTTGTTTGTCTGTTCTTCTGACGGCTCTCCTCCGCCTTTCTAGTGCACCTTGCTTTTCTCCTGTAATTCATGTCTCCGTGCCCGCATGTTCGCCTCTGATTGTCGGGTGATGAATAGTAACCCGGGCTTTGGTCGGGGATTCTCGTGTAGGAAGCCGGTGGGCCAAAATGGGGTGCTGACAGCTTGCCCCTCTTTAGTTGCATGCTCGGTTAGAGGGTATAACCAAATATTATAAGAAGCACCCCCCTTTTTGGGTCGGGCGACTGCTCTGATACCGTTCCCCCATGGCTGCTTGTACCCTGCTTGGATATATCGAGATATCGTGCCGAAAATTAAAACCGGGATGGACCCGAATGGACCAGGATAGACTTGAATGAGACCGGGATAGACCCGAATGGAGACCATGATAGACCCGAATGAGACCGGGATAGACCCGAATGGACCAGGATAGACCTGAATGAGACCGGGATAGACTCGAATGAGACCAGGATAGACCCGAATGGACCAGGATAGACTTGAATGAACCAGGATAGACCTGAATGAGACCGGGATAGACCCGAATGGACCAGGATAGACCTGAATGAGACCGGGATAGACCCGAATGGACCAGGATAGACCTGAATGAGACAGGGATAGACCCGAATGAGACCGGGATAGATCCGAATGGACCAGGATAGACCTGAATGAGACCGGGATAGACCAGAATGGACCAGGATAGACCTGAATGAGACCGGGATAGACCCGAATGGAGACCAGGATAGACTTGAATGAGACCGGGATAGACCCGAATGGATCAGGATAGACCTGAATGAGACCGGGATAGACCCGAATGGACCAGGATAGACCTGAATGAAACCGGGATAGACCCGAATGAGACCAGGATAGACCTGATTGAGACCGGGATAGACCCGAATGGGACCAGGATAGACTTGAATGAGACCGGGATAGACCCGAATGAGACCTGGATAGACCGGAATGAGACCAGGATAGACCCGAATGGGACCGGGATAGACCCGAATGAGACCGGGATAGACCTGAATGAAACCGGGATAGACCTGAATGAGACCGAGATAGACCCGAATGGACTAGGATAGAGCGGAATGGACCAGGATAGACCTAAATGAGACCGGGATAGACCCGAATGGACCAGGATAGACTTGAATGAGACCGAGATAGACCCGAATGGACCAGGATAGACCTGAATGAGACCGGGATAGACCTGAATGAGACCGGGATAGACCTGAATGGACCAGGATAGACCTGAATGAGGCCAGGATAGACCTCAATGAGGCCGGGATAGACCCGAATGGAGACCAGGATAGACCAGAATAAGAATTTGGAATTTAGAATTAGCGTGGAGCGCTATGTGATATGGTTCGTTTGGCGTTTGGTCTGGACCACCTCATGCGCGGTGGCTGTCAGCACCCCATTTTGGCTCACCAACTCAAATTACATTATCAGCAATGATCCAAGCTATGACTTGAGCAGAGTACAGAAAAACGACTTAACAGAGTAGAAAATCACTATTCATCCTCAAGTCGGCGAAATCGGGCAAATGACACATGGATATGACAGAAGGACCCCAGGGGTCATCAAAAAGCAACAGAGTGACTAGAGAGCTCAACAATGTCCAAAACCGGCATTTCCAATGTACCACGTGGACAGTCCTATTTTTCGATAGTTCGCTCAACCGTCAGAAGATAGCCAACATTGGACTTCAAAAATCCACATCGATGCCAAACAAATGAAAAGTGTCTTCAAACGCATTTCGTAAATCATCTGCTCTATACAGAATAACTTTCTGTATACAGACAACTTTTCAGTGGAAGTCCAAAAATGCCGGTTTCTCGGAGAAAAGTTAATTCCAAATATCAGATGCGGCCATGTCCCACAATCTTACAGAGCACGAGCAGTGCTTCAGATTGTCTTTTGGAAGTCATACAGGCACACCGAATGACTTCCGAGCGACAAAACAAGTATACCCCTCTTCAGAAGAGCATAGCCGGAGACTGGTCTGATGGAATTACGGCAAATGAAGTTCATACCGCATTGCCCTGAAAACTCTAGCGGACATTCATAATTGGGCAAAACAGACAGCAAAACCCTTATCAGTTTCCAGAGTAACCTCCGAGGAGCGGAAATGGCCATTTTCAGTGGAAATGCATATCCGGAGGTCCTTTTTACGGAAACTTGACGCCGGGTGTCTATCCTACACCATGCTAGCCTTCTCAGGGCTCAATGTGGAATCATCCGAATAAATCACACGACTCATCTAGACCTCCCGAGCAGTGCTTTAGAGGTCTCAGATACGCTTTTCAAGTCCTTGGAGGTCTGATCTCGACAAACAGAGATTACAGTAATCTCCGGAGTGCCCAAGCAACTCAGAAATCATTCTGAGAAATCCAGTTTCGGCCTCCTAGGACGTCTCCGGCCCCACGTTAGCATTACCGGCTTAAGGGACAATTGTTCACGTTGTCTGACAATTTATGTCAAAATGACCAACGTGAGATGCATATACAAGATATGCTGTCAGAAGCGGACAACTTCGCTCTGGTCACCTGCAATGAGCAAAACCGGCTTCCGAGACTCATACGGACCCGAGGCATTTTTCCACGAAAAGTGCCAATCTTGGGCTCATTAAATCCGTTTTCTCGCATATATCGACAATTCGACGTTCAATTTGAACCACGAGCTTCGAATGCGCAATCAATCGAGATTCGAGCTTCCTTCCGACTCAACTCCAAACCAAGCGGGACCCACGACATCTTCTTCCCTTTTGCTCAAGACAAAGCTAGCCAAGTTGCATGCAAAATATCTAGCTTTCTCCTTCTTGCACTCAACCATCACTATCCATGCATTCAATGCTCTTAACTCTTCTCCATGAAGAATACTTGGATGACATTCATCCTTATGTTGCTTAGAAAATTCGGATCTCCCTAAGCCTTGCCTTAATCAAGCTTTTCTTCACTTAATTGCTCATTAACTTTGCCTATATATTGCTCCAAAGTGATTAAGTTAAGGACTTCTCCTCTTGCACACTTCTCACTAGCTTTCTCCCTCTAAAATCCTCTCAAACTCCATAGCTAAGAGCAGCCAAGAACCAGCAAGCTTCAGATTCGAAAAACAGAAAAGAAAACACCGAACAAAACCCAAAATTCTTAAGTCGGAAGCCGGTGTTCATCATCTCGACTTAACTTCAAAAATTCCCAAACTCCATATCCCACTCATTTTGGACCCATGGAGTTCATTGGTGAAGTTGGTTTTTCCATTTGAAGTCTTTAAATTATTGTTTAAGGTCAAATAGTGCATTTTGGGCAAAATCGTCACTCTCGGGTGAATAGTGACAGTCCAGCGCCAGCCCGCGCACGCCCGGCACGCCCCGCACACGCCCCGCGGGCCCGCCGCGCGCCTACCCGCATGCCCCGTGCGCCTGCCCACGCGCCCGCGCATGCCCCCGTGCCTGCCCGCGCGCCCAACGTCCGTGCACACCCGAACGTGCATCCTTTGCACCTGAGCATCCTTCCAAGCGTTCTACCGAGTCACCCGACTCTCGAACACTTCCCCGACTCTTTCCTCGTACCCCGAGGCTAGGTAAATCACTCTTGACTTAGAAGAGTTAGGGCTTTTTACATTATTTGCACGGCTATGGAATAATATGGTGCACAAAGCATGTTCATTTGCAAGACTTCATTTTTATGCACTTTTACATTATATCATGCATGTTTATCCTCGATTAACATGTTAGCATGTCAGGAAACGTTTGGATCGACCCTCGGAAGACCTTCTCGACCCGAAATAAGTAAAAGAGCTCTCGGGTTTGCCTCAAGAAGAGGTAACCGAGACTTGGCTTGCTTTCCTCGGGTTAAGAACGGCCTTCTTAGCCCGATCCAAGTTCGATTCCCGAGTTTTCTCGTGTTTTCTTACATGCATGAAGTCGGTATTGTTTTATCAATTCCTTAAATAACTTGTTTGTGCATGTTTGCATGTTCGAATGCGTTATTCAAATCATGGCGATACCGACTTTCGTTTAATCGTGTCATTTATCATGTTTGTCATTTAAGCATGCGAGAAATGATTTGAAACGAGGCGGGGAAACCTCGTAGAACCCCATTCGGGCCATGGGACCTCTCGGCTATCTCCAAGGAGAAGTAACCGAGAACCCCTTAGACTCGTACGGGTTGCATGAGACTTCCTCTTCCCGTTTTGAGTTCGTTCTCGGCTTTCGTGTAATTTGCAATTTACATTATCGTCGCAATATCGCATGAAAATGTCTTTTCAAAACAAAGCATGCATGGATTCGGGTATCAATGACTCATTCGGGTCCATTCGGTTACGAGGGCAGTTTCGGTCATTGGACCAAATTATCCTCGACCTTTATGGAATCGTCTTGGTCGTCGAGTTGCGAATCGTTTTCACAATTATTGCATTCGGCACAACCCTTAAGCATTAATTTCACGAACGGGTTAATCGGGACGCTCACGTGATTAAACCCACTTCACAATGATAAAGTTTACACGAATCGACCATTAACTGATAAATCGCGTCGATGAGTTGTCAAATGACGTTGGTGCCCTTTTGTAACTTATCAATTTCAAAACTCGAAACGCGCGGTCCGATGTAGCATGGACGTCTGAAAAGGGCTTCTGTGTCTCAACTTGAGTTTTTACCTGATTCCAGGTAACTCAGGTCAGGATACAGAAGATCTTTCTAGATCACTTCCGGGTAGATCGACCGGTTCTTTGGCTTTTTCGGGATTCTTGCACAACCCTGGACGATCCAGGGAATTGGTCGACACCAGCTACAGGCCGAGGTGGCCCGCACTGCGATGTTTCCCCTTTTCTGAAAACAATTTTCAAATAAAGGGCAAAATCGTCTTTTCACAATTCAGCGACACCCTTAGGGTTAGCATGACAGAAACACTACAGTACGGGATAAGAACAGGCTACCTGTTTAGGGGCAGGTTCATCTGCATAGCCTTTTCTTATCTAACTGATGAGTTTCTGTCATCCTAACATAGACTCGGGTAACTAGAACGGTTATCTCTGTCAGAAAACATGCAAAATGCTGATTAACCTTTCACTCGACCTAACCAAACACTAGATAATGGTTAGGAGGAATTCTAGATTCCAAATCTAGAGTCAAAACAAGAGTTTGGCTAATTCAGTGAAAATTCAGTGTCACAATACAGAACAACTGTAAAAACAATCCACACACATGAGATTTGGCTCTCCTTTTCAAGTTTCAAACCAAAGCCGAATGCTAAAACATTGGCACGTGTTTGATTGCTTAGCATATGGCATTTGCTTGCAAAAACACCCCTGGGTTAATAATCTGTTAATTCACGTAAACACGACAATAACAAATACTTTGTCTGCTATTAACATGTTGCGTGTTATCTTTCCACACCTGTTTGCCATGCGGGTCGAGCCTGATCCCTAGGCCGAATAATATTAGGGTTCAACGCCCTAATCATCGAGCACAGGGTCCAACGCCCTAATCAACACTCACAGGGTCCAACGCCCTATTCAGTGAGAGCGTCCATTGAATTTCAGTTCTTCGGTCTTTTCCCTAAACTCACGGTGAGTTAGAGCGGAATAATAACCGAACGCGAGTCGACTGGAATTCGGCCATTTGTAATTTATATTTATTGTTTTCGAGAGCATTGTAAGGATTTTATTTTGTACATTCATTCTGTAAGAATTTCAGTCGGTGAGCGAACGGTCCGAGAGTCGAATTAATCGAATCGGTCTAATGCTTGCCCAGATACAAGTAAATCCAAGATCTCGCGGTTCTGGTTCACGCAGGGATTCAACCTCCATGGTTTGATGAACTGTATCGCAAAATTGTGAACCAATTCCCCGACATATAGATTTACTTCTCTCCCTTTACGGTGTCAAAACGGGAGAGCCGAGCGCAACTTAATTCACGCGGTAAATAATAAAACATGCAAGCTTAGCAAACCAGAGTACCGAAAGGGCGTGCGGGATATAGGCCCGCACGTAACATGAACCCCCGAACTCGGATTTTCCGGTTCCGCACAGACTAATGCCTTAACAACAAACTAGGTGTTCCATACCCCTAGACCCGGGTAACTTATCCACCCTCGACCTACGGGTCGTAAAATGATAAGTGGCGACTCCTTCTCTCACGTGTGTCCGTCACTTGTCCCCACGGGAAGGTGGACACTCCCAAGCCGCGCGATCCAAAAGCGCGCATGCGGGCCCCGACGAGAGTCCACATTCGGGTCCGTACAGCTTGGCAACTCCGCTGGGGACATACTTAGTGGGTTCAAGCTCGATCCGTTTGCTTGCTTGCATGTTTATTTATCACTTTTCGTACATTTATTTTGCGCACATTTACTTTATGCACTCGCATTGCATCATTCTAGTGGATTTATGTACCACGCTTGAAATTCCACGAGCGGCAATCTAGGAATCTAGGTTAGACAGGGGTTCGAAGTAGGGGTACGGCACGCGGTTCGACTGTTGCTTAGGCCTTGAAAAGAATCTCGCCCGATTTCAAAGAATTGACACCCTTGAATCGGGGGCCCCCATCCCTAGTTAGTGGTTTTCCCAGTAGAACACTGAAACCATGCATAAACAGGGACCGTCATGCTGGACCAAAACAAACCTCATGCCGCCAACCGACCTAAAGTCCAGTCTTTGAGTCGGCTCGTAGTTTTTCTTTTAGGCGGGCCTTTTGTTGTTTTTCTATAATGAGCGATGTACATTGTAACAGATACAGTTATACTTTACTTTTCTGCACTGCACGCATGTTTTCAAACAAACTAGGAAATTGCATTGGTTTATTGCTTAAGTTCCCTTTTTCAAATGAACCATCTTCGTAAATCTGGGAACTTGAATCAAATCAATGTAACGGCATTAGCTTTTGAAAATTCATACATTGTCTGCATCCGATGTTTGCACAGCAACTACCATGTCCTCGCACGACAGGCGAGTCGTGCCCACTTTCTCGGGCAGGCCACTCGCGGCCTTCACTTCTCCATAGTGAGACGAGCTGTGGCTCGATGGCCGATCAACTTTCCCAGGCGAAGTTAACTAACACTAACTTCTTCCTAACAGAGAGTGTCACCACGTGATCGGACACACATCCTTTCGCGTGACCCCACGCATCTACCAATGATCAAGCGTGCCTCACACATGTCGAAGCATGTTCACACCAACTCATACATGCCTGCTCAACGTATCAATGCATGTCTCTCGGTGTGCTCGCACGACACCTACCAGGCTAGTTCGCTTACCTACACTCTTGCATTGAAATCCTGAATAGTTCATACTCCTTCATTGTTTTCTTTTCCCATTGCAGAAAATTCTTAACAAGAAGACAATCTGAATACTGAGCGACCGCAATTGAGACAACAAACGTCTCCCATCCATTCCTTGGGATTTCAAGACTAAGTCCCCATCCTTGCTCCACAGAGCAAGACCGCAAGCAAATCAGCGTCACCGCTTTGAAACGCCCTGTGCTATTCCTCAGCATTGACCTTTGCTTTCACATTTCTTGCACTTTCCTATCAAGCCCGCATTTACTGCATTGGGCTCCAGCCCTACATCGGGCTCTGCCCAGCATTTACTACTTTTGGGCTCCGGCCCGGCATTTACTGCTTTTAGGTTTTGACACCTCGCATTTACTGCTTTCAGGCTCATCTGAAATCCAAAATCGACTTGGATTCTGTTGGGAATTGGTGTATGCCCTAGAGGCAATCTGTCATCAATTCTGTAATATGACATATATTTCATTATAATACGAGGCATTTATGTTATTGTGTGGGTTGCGCTGAATTTTCATTTTACACAATAACGTCCTTGGAATAGTAGGTTCAACAGGCATCGAGTGTGAATTGATTGTGAGATCCTATAATGACTGAACATTATTCCTAAATGTCCCTAGTCAAAGTATTATCATTAATAAGGACAACGATAATGCGGTTAGACTAGTGTGGGTGTAGATTGATGACCAAACCTCACAGGTCATGGATATGGAGACATCGAGTCACACCGCAGGTATACATTAAGAGTAATGTGTACTGGACTGACCCGTCATGAGACTGCTACATGGGTTGTTACGTGACTGTCATTAGCAGATCTCAAAGTGACTATGGTGCAGTGGTCCTTTGACTTGAGGCCATCATAGTTTCCTACATGTAATGTCGTATACTTTGATACTGTCAAATGCCACCGTAACAGGCTGGTTATAAAGACAGTTATTGGGTATACCACAGAGCATGGAGAGGAATGTGAGTGACCAAGATAGGATTTGTCTCTCCTACGTAATGGGAGTGATATCTCACGGCCGCTTGGTGGGCAGAGTCTATAAGTGTATGCATACCCAAATGAGTCGATATAGGGATATCGATCTCATTTGTTCTGATAGACTTACCCGGTAAACCAAGAAAGAGAGATTGAGCCATACAAGGATGACAACGACCATGCCTTGGGCTCAATAAAGATATAGAGGACAAAGGGATTATACTGCACGGTAACATAGGTCACAAGGTTCGTCGAGAAATTGACTTTCTGATTACTTGAGTAGTAGTGATGCATTGCTAGATGCCGCTCACTGTTTGTAATATTGAAATAGAGATTTCGATATTACTATCAACGTAATCGGAAACCTACAGGGTCACACACTACGACCAAATTGACGAGATGGTTTTGAAACACTACATCTGTCTAATAGAGATTAGACGAGTTATGGTGCGATTAGTTAAACGTATATTTAATGAGATTAAATTTACCGATTAACTAGACCCGATTTACTAGATTAATTGGACTCGATTTATACACGAAATAGAGACGCACGGCGGCACGAAATAAAGCCATTTGGCTTTTGCATGGACGGCCAGATAATGGCATGCATGCATGGCCATTCAAGACATGTGTTACATTGCATGTTTGCATGCATACTTACACATGGCTTCCATTCAAGAATTGAATGGATGGGCATATGTATAGTTTATATGCATATGATGCATATGAATGTGTGGGCGTACAGAAGAATGCATATGATGCATTTGTAAGACTTTGTATGCACGTGCACCCATATATGCGTATGAACTTTCGAATCAAATTGTTTGATTCGAAGAGCTCAATTCATCTAATAAAGATCGGAGTCGCACCGGTGTTTCCTTCGAGCGTTGGCCGCTAGCACCGTCGATCTCGAAGACTCGTCGACGAAGTCGGTGTGGATACCGGTAGAGGCGTCACGCGTGGGACGCTCGATCGACAGTTTAAAAGATTTCAGGTACACTTTATCTATTCCCATTCTACTATAAGGTCTTGGGATCTAGTTTCACGGGTAGGAAATTTTGAATTTCTATTTCTTTCACGCTTCTGTAGGCCCCGTGAAACTAGCAATTGGTATCAGAGCCTAGCTAGTTAGAATCTGAATAGATAGAAGCATGAAATAGGATTTTATGCTTGTTACATGTGTGCTTGGTGCTAGCATGACTGTTAGACCTCGACTAGGCTATAGTTGTGTTAGTATAATGGTTGTACTTGCATGACTGTTAGTGGTATAATTGTTATACATAGGAACTATTATGTAATAGTTACATAATAGTATATGGTGAGATCGATTTAAATATTGTTAAAATCCCTCGATAATATTAAGTCCATAGCCTTCCATCTTGTAACGCTCGTCAAGACCAAGATCGATAAGTGTGTAGACCTAGCCCTCGCAGGATGCCCTCATCTATCCTGATAAGGCGTGGTGTTTACCAATGGGTCGGACTTAACTGAGCAAGCCTAATAGGATTAGGAGTTCAGAGGCAAGGAGTTGGGCATCAATCTACAAGGTAGATTGGAATAAGGTGTTATTCACCCAACTACCCAAGAGTTGCATGTGATGCAATTGGGAAAGAGGGTTCCCTACCTAAATAACCAGTTCTGGGAGTCTCAGCCCTCGCTGACTCAGAACTTGGTGAAATATGGATCTTGGACCGCTATGAGAATGAGATTCTCCGAATCAATGGTGAGGGTCATTGATTTGATAAAAATAGTAGGAGGAATATTTAATAAAGTCCTCATTAAATATTGTTATGTTATAATACTTATTCTGTGTATTTCTGTGGTAGTTTCCATGGCAGCAAACACATCTAGTGCCTTCTGTTTGCGATCAAACCTTGATAAGGAAAAACTATCTGGGAATAATTTCCTGGATTGGTACCGCAACTTGAGAATCGTTCTCACTCAGGAGAAAAAGTTATATGTCTTAGAGCAACCTCTTCCTGCGCCACCGCCTGATAATGCCACCCGAGCTGAGAGAGATGCTTATAGGAAGCATCAAGATGATGCCGTGAGCGTTGGATGTCTCATGCTAGCCACCATGGATCCGGAGCTTCAGAAGCAACATGAGCACATGGGGGCGTACGATATGATCGTACATCTCAGGCAGGTCTATCAAGAGCAGGCCCGGCATGAACGGTTTGACGTATCGAAGGCACATTTTCAGGCAAAGTTGACTGAGGGCAGCCCGGTAGGTCCTCATGTACTCAATATGATTGGGTACGTGGAGACTCTGGGACGACTAGGATTTCCTCTAGGTCAAGAGTTGGCCACAGATTTAATCCTGCAGTCGTTGCCCAGCAGTTATAGTCAGTTCATCATGAACTATACTATGAATGACTATAACAAACCATTGCCTGAACTGCTTGGCATGTTGAGAACAGCTGAGCAGGATATCAGCAAAGGGACACCTGTTTTGATGGTCCAAGGGACCAAGAAAAAGGGCAAAGGCAAGAAGAAAGGCAAGAAGGCTAAGGGCGCATCCAAGTATGACTCGGGTGCATTGAAGCCCAAGGCCAAAGTGGCAAAGGATGATTGTTGCTTCCATTGTGGCAACAGTGGCCATTGGAAGCGGAATTGCAAGGTATACCTGGAGGAGTTGAAGAAGAAGAAGGGAAGTGAGACTTCCACTTCAGGTATCCATGTTATAGAGATCAATGTATCTACTGCTTCTACATCTTGGGTATTAGATACCGGGTGTGGTGCTCACATTTGTGGAAATGTGCAGGATCTAAGAAACAGTAGATCGTTGGCAAAGGGCGAGGTAGACCTACGAGTTGGAAATGGAGCAAGGGTTGCTGCATTAACTGTAGGGACTTATCACCTGTCTTTGCCTACTGGGCTTGTACTGGATCTTGACGACTGTTATTATGTGCCTGCTATTAGTAGAAACATAATATCTGTTTCTTGTTTGGACAAGAAGGGATTTTGTTTCACTATCAAGAACAAGTGTTGTTCTATGTACATGGATGATGTATTTTATGGCAGTGCACATTTAAGTAATGGTCTGTATGTTCTTGATCTAGACACGCCCATTTATAACGTGGAAACCAAACGGCTCAAGTCCAATGATTCGAACCCGACTTACCTCTGGCATTGTCGTTTAGGCCATATTAGCGAGAATCGCATCTCCAGACTCCATAAGGATGGATTACTGGACTCGTTTGATTTTGAATCAATCGAGACTTGTGAACCTTGTTTAATGGGGAAAATGACTAAGGCCCCCTTTACTGGAAAGGGTGAGCGAGCTAGTGATCTTCTGGCTCTCATACATACGGATGTATGTGGACCAGTGAACAAGCTTGCTAGAGGTGGGTATCTCTACTTCATTACATTTACTGATGATTTCAGTAGATTTGGATATGTGTACTTGATGAAACACAAATCCGAATCCTTTGAAAAGTTCAAGGAATTTAAGAATGAAGTGGAGAATCAGTTGGGTAAGAGTATTAAAGTTCTTCGATCAGATCGAGGAGGTGAATATTTGAGCTATGAGTTTGCTGACTATCTTAGACAGTGTGGGATTCTATCCCAACTGACTCCACCTGGTACACCACAGTGGAATGGTGTAGTTTAGAGGAGGAATCGAACTTTATTGGATATGGTTCGATCTTTGATGAGTCATGTAGATTTACCAGACTCCTTCTGGGGATATGCTCTACAGACAGCGGCTCTCATATTAAACCATGCTCCGTCAAAATCAGTTGAAAAGACACCATATGAGATGTGGTATGGGAGGCGTCCCAATATGTCTTTTCTAAAGATATGGGGTTGCGAAGCTTACGTTAAGAAATTGTCTTCGGATAAGCTTGGCCCTAAATCGGATAAATGTTACTTTGTAGGGTATCCTAAGGAAACACGAGGATACTATTTCTATAATCCCACCGAGGGCAAAGTGTTTGTCGCTCGAACTGCGGTATTCCTTGAGAAAGAGTTTCTCTTCAAAGGAACAAGTGGGAGGAAATTAGGACTTGGGGAAGTTCTACCACAAAATGACATTGAACAATCGACGGGTAAGGTTGCAGAACAACCACAAGGTGTTGTGGTACAATCTTCTACACAGGTGACACAGGAGCCTCGTAGGTCTGGTAAGATACGTCATGAGCCTGAGAGATATGGATTTCTCGTGACTCAAGATAATGATGTATTGCTCGTAGATAATGATGAGCCTACAACCTATGCGGAAGCCGTGACAGGCCCAGACTCCGAGAAATGGCTGGATGCCATGAGATCTGAGATGGAGTCCATGTACACTAACCAAGTATGGACTTTGGTTGATCCACCTGAAGGGGTAAAACCTATTGGGTGTAAGTGGGTTTTCAAGAAGAAAACCGACGTGGACGGTAATGTGATTACCTTTAAGGGTCGACTAGTGGCGAAAGGTTTCAGACAAGTTCATGGTGTTGACTATGATGAAACCTTTTCCCCGGTGGCTATGCTTAAATCTATCAGGATCATGCTTGCAATTGCAGCTTACTATGACTATGAGATCTGGCAGATGGACGTCAAAACTACTTTCCTGAATGGAAGGCTCCTCGAGGATGTGTACATGACACAACCTGAGGGTTTTGTCGATCCACAAAGTGTCGGAAAGGTTTGTAAGCTGCAATGGTCTATTTATGGACTGAAGCAAGCTTCTAGGAGCTGGAATCTTCGCTTTGATGATGCAGTCAAAGAGTTTGGCTTCATTAAGAATGAAAATGAACCCTGTGTTTACAAGAAGGTTAGTGGGAGCGCAGTGATCTTCCTGGTGTTGTATGTAGATGACATACTTCTGATCGGGAATGACATTCCTTCCCTACAGTCTGTGAAGACTTGGTTGGGAATGTGTTTCTCCATGAAAGACTTAGGCGAAGCTACCTATGTGTTAGGTATCAAGATCTATAGAGATAGATCCAGGAGAGTCCTTGGCTTAAGTCAGAGTGCATATGTAGATAAAGTGCTTTGGCGCTTTAGCATGCAGGATTCTAAGAAAGGATCGCTGCCCATGTTACATGGCATAAGCCTTTCGAAGGCTCAGAGTCCTTCTACTCAGGAGGAGAGGGGTCGCATGAGTAGGATTCCATATGCATCAGCTATTGGATCCATCATGTATGCCATGTTATGCACTCGACCTGATGTCTCGTATGCTTTGAGCATGACGAGTTGGTACCAATCAGATCCAGGTGAGAGACACTGGATCGCAGTAAAGAACATCCTTAAGTACTTGCGAAGGACTAAGGAAATGTTCTTGGTATATGGGGGCGAAGAAGAGCTCGTTGTAAGAGGTTACACCGATGCTAGCTTCCAGTCCGATAAGGACGATAGTAGATCGCAATCAGGATATGTGTTCTGCCTCAATGGAGGTGCTGTGAGTTGGAAGAGTTCCAAGCAGGAGACAGTAGCCGACTCCACCACAGAGGCCGAGTATATCACTGCCTCTAATGCCGCAAAAGAGGCCGTTTGGATCAAGAAGTTCGTAACAGAACTTGCTGTGGTTCCGAGCATCGCAGACCCAGTGGAACTCTATTGTGACAACAATGGAGCCATTGCACAGGCTAAGGAACCCAGGTCTCACCAGCGATCCAAACATATACTCAGGCGCTTCCATCTCATTCGCGAGATTGTCGACAGATGAGATGTGAAGATATGTAGAATACCAACAGATGAGAATCTCGCAGATCCACTTACGAAGCCTCTTGTATAGCGCAAGCACGAGGCTCACACTAGATCTTAAAGCATTAGGGATATGCCAGATTGGCTCTAGTGCAAGAGTGGGAGATTGTTGGGAATTGGTGTATGCCCTAGAGGCAATCTGTCATCAATTCTGTAATATGACATATATTTCATTATAATACGAGGCATTTATGTTATTGTGTGGGTTGCGCTGAATTTTCATTTTACACAATAACGTCCTTGGAATAGTAGGTTCAACAGGCATCAATTGTGAATTGATTGTGAGATCCTATAATGACTGAACATTATTCCTAAATGTCCCTAGTGAAAGTATTATCGTTAATAAGGATAACGATAATGCGGTTAGACTAGTGTGGGTGTAGATTGATGACCAAATCTCACAGGTCACGGATGTGGAGACATCGAGTCACACCGCAGGTATACATTAAGAGTAATGTGTACTGGACTGACCCGTCATGAGACTGCTACATGGGTTGTTACGTGACTGTCATTAGCAGATCTCAAAGTGACTATGGTGCAGTGGTCCTTTGACTTGAGGCCATCATAGTTTCCTACATGTAATGTCGTATACTTTGATACTGTCAAATGCCACCGTAACAGGCTGGTTATAAAGATAGTTATTGGGTATACCACAGAGCATGGAGAGGAATGTGAGTGACCAAGATAGGATTTGTCCCTCCTACGTAATGGGAGTGATATCTCACGGCCGCTTGATGGGCAGAGTCTATAAGTGTATGCATACCCAAATGAGTTGATATAGGGATATCGATCTCATTTGTTCTGATAGACTTACCCGGTAAACCAAGAAAGAGAGATTGAGCCATACAAGGATGACAACGACCATGCCTTGGGCTCAATAAAGATATAGAGGACAAAGGGATTATACTGCACGGTAACATAGGTCACAAGGTTCGTCGAGAAATTGACTTTCTGATTACTTGAGTAGTAGTGATGCATTGCTAGATGCCGTTCACTGTTTGTAATATTGAAATAGAGATTTCGATATTACTATCAACGTAATCGGAAACCTACAGGGTCACACACTACGACCAAATCGACGAGATGGTTTTGAAACACTACATCTGTCTAATAGAGATTAGACGAGTTATGGTGCGATTAGTTAAACGGATATTTAATGAGATTAAATTTACCGATTAACTAGACCCGATTTACTAGATTAATTGGACTCGATTTATACACGAAATAGAGACGCACGGCGGCACGAAATAAAGCCATTTGGCTTTTGCATGGACGGCCAGATAATGGCATGCATGCATGGCCATTCAAGACATGTGTTACATTGCATGTTTTCATGCATACTTACACATGGCTTCCATTCAAGAATTGAATGGATGGGCATATGTATAGTTTATATGCATATGATGCATATGAATGTGTGGGCGTACAGAAGAATGCATATGATGCATTTGTAAGACTTTGTATGCACGTGCACCCATATATGTGTATGAACTTTCGAATCAAATTGTTTGATTCGAAGAGCTCAATTCATCTAATAAAGATCGGAGTCTCACCGGTGTTTCCTTCGAGCGTTGGCCGCTAGCACCGTCGATCTCGAAGACTCGTCGACGAAGTCGGTGTGGATACCGGTAGAGGCGTCACGCGTGGGACGCTCGATCGACAGTTTAAAAGATTTCAGGTACACTTTATCTATTCCCATTCTACTAGAAGGTCTTGGGATCTAGTTTCACGGGTAGGAAATTTTGAATTTGTATTTCTTTCACGCTTCCGTAGGCCCATGAAACTAGCAGATTCAAATTCATCCAAGCGATACTTCGAGGAGCAAGTCTAATCCTTCCACTGCAAAGACCGAAAGTGACAGCTCCACAAACAGAGCATGACCCAACTCTCGATCGCAGACCAGCACGGTCATGCCTCCGATCAAAGAATGGATCTCATCCACCTCCTTTGTGGTCGCCGACTAAACACTGGGGCAACACGCGCAGTTTCCTTTAAACTCTCTGTTGCTTTCATTCAAATGCATTCCCACAAATGGGCTCCCGACATGAACAAATCCTTCAATGGAGCATTAGGACAGTCTCGAAGACGCCCTATTAGTTCTGTTGGACCTGTTCGACTCACCTGTCCTCATGGGACCCGGCTCCTCGAGCCTTCCCTAGGACGGCTGCGCATGCCTACTCGCAATTAGGGAAAACATGCTTATGTGACCTCAGTCATGGTCTAACCACTCCAGAGTGGTGATGACCAGATTCCCGGAAACAAATGTCGTCTGCACGGGGCACCTCATGGGTCGCGCGCGAGACAAAATGGGATTTTCCCATGGAACCACCCCATATTTCTTACCACATATTCTCCGTATAATCGCCTAATGCATTGTTTTCTTTGTCATCCTTCACAGGGGCACATTGACCACAGGCAAAGACCGATGCACGAGTTCACGCTTTCCCGAGAACTTGTCTTGGACCCTTTCCTTATACTTTAACGAGGGAGGTGTCCAACGATGAGGTACCCCCCATGAAGTCAAAGACGAGGACAATCGAACGAATCACTCAGCATTTATACAACCGTCTTCCTTGAATATCCAGTAACTTCAGCAGCGTGCACCCTCCAAGAGGCATGTACTGCAAAGAACAGCAAGAGATGATCGGAGACATCGCACAAGGCGCCTGCCACAGGCCACTTCTACAAATGAAGACCGGGGCATCCCTGATCAACATTCACACAGGGGCAACCTTGGTTCCCTATTCACGGGGCAATTCTACATTTTCTTTCTAGTCAACAGGGGAAATTCACATATAATGCTTGCAAGGGCAAATGACACGAAGTTCGATTTCCAAGTGCACGAGAGTCAAACTTCCAAGAAAGTCGGTCCTCACAAAATAGGGCTAGCAACATGCAATGAGTCTCCACGAGGCGAAGCACACCAAAGCGGCCTCGGCGATGCAAAGTCGAGGAGTTTCAAACAAAGACACGGGGCACAAAACAAACCCCAGCTGCAAGAAAAAAAATAAATAGAGTGAAAAGAAGCGGGAAAAACCCGCCAATGAAGAGAGAGAGAAAAGACGCAGGAAAAACCCGCCAATGAACAAAACAAAACAACGCCGACGTTCACCAAAAGCACCGGCGCCGCCAATCCTGAGAAATCAACAAACCCCGACAAAAGGGGAGCAGCAGACACAACTCCTCGACAGAGACAAAAAACAATGCATTTGGAGGTTGAATCCTTCGATCCCTTCGCCCATGCAAACAAGAGAGATAAAAGAATTGAGCCCGCTAGGTCGAAAACCCCTTTTGGGATGGCCTAGGCAAAAGCTAGGGTAAAAGAGAGGCACGACCGGAAACCCTTTGGGACGGTCGTGGCAAAAGGAGAGCTCTTCCCCTTTAGGTTGAGAGGTGCGGCCCCAAGGTGGGTGACCGTAGCAAAATGAGAGCAAAATGAGAGATAGATAAAATTGCCCCCTAGTCTCTCGCACATTGTGCGGACAAGGGATCCCCAAGGGAAGTGGCCAGTTTATCAATTTCAACACGATCCCCGATCAGCTCTCCAATACCATTCGACCGCACAAGAGGGAACCTTCCTCAAGCACAGTGGGTAACTGAATACGCCGTCCAAGCAGTTCAGTACAGCCTACACAACACAAGGACGAAGGAAAATGGAGGTACATCTCGCTGCAGGCGTGAATCCGTGTATCCTTTTAGCCTGGGGCAACGTTCCCCCAAGCTTTCTCTTTTCTCTTTGTCTTTGCATAACTCCAGAATGGGTCACAGCCACCCTTCAACAGGCTACCACAAAGCCAAATCCCAGACATTCCTTTCCGAGGTCTAGTCATAGCATTCTAGAAATGGTCAAACCGAGTCTGATCAAATCTGGGTAAAAATCCCCATGCGGGTTACAAATGCAGCCGCCCTACGGTACCCTATTTAGAAGGGTTCAAAGCTGACGGGCGCGTCGAACAAACAATAGAACTGCTAGGGCATTGTTGGGAAGTCTTGATATGCCCAAGCAAGGCTAACGGGAGCCCCTTGAGGCCTCGCATCTAGGCCTCTGAGAACGGGACCCACTTGCACTGTCAAAAAGAATGCTTCACAGGTCGCTCAGGCGACCCGAAACTGAAGATCTGCGCGTCACAATGACGCTCTTTTTACTGCTTACCCGTGCCTATCTCATGTTAGTATTTCTTACATGATTTACTAGTAATGCTAGGATTACAGGTATCACAAGCACGCAAGAATTATGGCGGACTCTGATTCCCAATTCCATGGGATACGTAGGCACTCATTTCCAGAGCTCGAGTCGCACGTCATGAAGCCGATCCTCGATAGATCAGCATTCTCTGGTCAACCTCTTCCCCATGGACATTCAACATGCTCCAATATCACGGCTAACGGAGAGTTGTGCCTACCTTTGCGGGTGAACCACCCGCGGTTCTCACTCTCCCATGCGACCAGGCGAGTTGCAGTTCCGAGAGTCAGTCCAATCCTCAACACTGCTGGCTTACATCCACATTCAGAAACAACTAATGTCATCCTGCGCTTCCTGTGCACACGGGGATCATCCCCACTTTACCTTTATGCTAATACACATCTGGCATATCCGAGATCATCTCGGTATTGTTTGTCTACAGCCGAGATCATCCCGTCTGTTGACCTTTCGCATTTGGCATATCCGAGATCATCTCGGTATTGCTTGTCTACGGCCGGGATCATCCCGTCTGTTGACCTTTCGCATTTGACATATCCGAGATCATCTCGGTATTGCTTGTCTACGGCCGGGATCATCCCGTCTGTTGACCTTCGGCATTTGGCATATCCGAGATCATCTCGGTATTGCTTGTCTACGGCCGGGATCATCCCGTCTGTTGACCTTTGGCATTTGGCATATCCGAGATCATCTCGGTATTGCTTGTCTACGGCCGGGATCATCCCGTCTGTTGACCTTTCGCATTTGGCATATCCGAGATCATCTCGGTATTGCTTGTCTACAGCCGGGATCATCCCGTCTGTTGACCTTTCGCATTTGGCATATCCGAGATCATCTTGGTATTGCTTGTCTACAGCCGGGATCATCCCGTCTGTTGACCTTTCGCATTTGGCATATCCGAGATCATCTCGGTATTGCTTGTCTACAGCCGGGATCATCCCGTCTTTTGACCTTTCGCATTTGGCATATCCGAGATCATCTCGGTATTGCTTGTCTACAGCCGGGATCATCCCGTCTTTCGTTCTTTCACATCTGGCATGTTCAAGATCATCTTGGCATTGCTTGTTTATCAGCCTACTACTTTGACAGCTGGGATCATCTCGACTATTGACCTTTCACATCCGGCATGTTCGAGATCATCCTGGCATTGCCTGTCTATCAGACTACTACTTGGACAGCCGAGATCATCCCGACTGTCATCCTTTCACTTACACCTTGCATGAATCCAAGCTTCAACTTCATTCTTCCCGACACAATCCAAATACAAGGAGAGGAAATGGCCATTGGAGGTGCCATGATAATTGCCGGTGACCAAAATGGGGTTCTTCTTCAAATCTTTGGCCGACTCCTCTATCCGAACATCCAGCCAAAGAGGGGCAAGCTGTCAGCACCCCATTTTGGCTCACCAACTCAAATTACATTATCAGCAATGATCCAAGCTATGACTTGAGCAGAGTACAGAAAAACGACCTAACAGAGTAGAAAATCACTATTCATCCTCAAGTCGGCGAAATCGGGCAAATGACACATGGATATGACAGAAGGACCCCAAGGGTCATCAAAAAGCAACAGAGTGACTAGAGAGCTCAACAATGTCCAAAACCGGTATTTCCAGTGTACCACGTGGACAGTCCTATTTTTCGATAGTTCGCTCGACCGTCGGAAGATAGCCAACATGGACTTCAAAAATCCACATCGATGCCAAACAAATGAAAAGTGTTTTCAAACGCATTTCGTAAATCATATGCTCTATACAGAACAACTTTCTGTATACAGACAACTTTTCAGTGGAAGTCCAAAAATGCTGGTTTCCCGGAGAAAAGTTAATTCCAAATATCAGATGCGGCCATGCCCCACAATCTTACAGAGCACGAGCAGTGCTTCAGATTGTCTTTTGGAAGTCATACAGGCACACCGAATGAATTCCGAGCGACAAAACAAGTATACCCCTCTTCAAAAGAGCATAGCCAGAGACTGGTCTGATGGAATTACGACAAATGAAGTTCATACCGCATTGCCCTGAAAACTCTAGCGGACATTCACAATTGGGCAAAACAGACAGCAAAACCCTTATCAGTTTCCCGAGTAACCTCCGAGGAGCGGAAATGGCCATTTTCAGTGGAAATGCATATCCGGAAGTCCTTTTTACGGAAACTTGACGCCGGGTGTCTATCCTACACCATGCTAGCCTTCTTAGGGCACAATGTGGAATCGTCGGAATAAATCACACGACACATCTAGACCTCCCGAGCAGTGCTTTAGAGGTCTCAGATACGCTTTTCAAGTCCTTGGAGGTCTGATCTCGACAAACAGAGATTACAGTAATCTCCAGAGTGCCCAAGCAACTCAGAAATCACTCTGAGAAATCCAGTTTCGGCCTCCTAGGACGTCTCCGGCCCTACGTTAGCATTACCGGCTTAAGGGACAATTGTTCACGTTGTCTGACAATTTATGTCAAAATGACCAACGTGAGATGCAGATACAAGATATGCTGTCAGAAGCGGACAACTTCGCTCTGGTCACCTGCAATGAGCAAAACCGACTTCCGAGCCTCATACGGACCTGAGGCATTTTTCCACGAAAAGTGCTAATCTTGGGCTCATTAAATCCGTTTTCTCGCATATATCGACAATTCGACGTTCAATTTGAACCACGAGCTTCGAATGCGTGATCAATCGAGATTCGGGCTTCCTCCCGACTCAACTCCAACCCAAGCGGGACCCACGACATCTTCTTCCCTTTTGCTCAAGACAACGCTAGCCAAGTTGCATGCAAAATATCTAGCTTTCTCCTTCTTGCACTCAACCATCACTATCCATGCATTCAATGCTCTTAACTCTTCTCCATGAAGAATACTTGGATGACATTCATCCTTATCTTGCTTAGAAAATTCGGATCTCCCTAAGCCTTGCCTTAATCAAGCTTTTCTTCACTTAATTGCTCATTAACTTTGCCTATATATTGCTCCAAAGTGATTAAGTTAAGGACTTCTCCTCTTGCACACTTCTCACTAGCTTTCTCCCTCTAAAATCCTCTCAAACTCCATAGCTAAGAGCAGCCAAGAACCAGCAAGCTTCAGATTCGAAAAACAGAAAAGAAAACACCGAACAAAACCCGAAGTTCTTAAGTCGGAAGCCGGTGTTCATCATCCCGACTTAACTTCAAAAATTCCCAAACTCCATATCCCACTCATTTTGGACCCATGGAGTTCATTGGTGAAGTTGGTTTTTCCATTTGAAGTCTTTAAATTATTGTTTCAGGTCAAATAGTGCATTTTGGGCAAAATCGTCACTCTCGGGTAAATAGTGACAGTTCGGCACCAGCTGCACGCCAGCCCGCGCATGCCCACGCGCGCCCGCGCACGCCCCGCGCGCCTGCATCGCGCCTACCCGCGTGCCCCGCGCGCCCGCGCATGCCCCCGTGTGCCTGCCCACGCGCCCAACGTCCGTGCACACCCGAACGTGCATCCTTTGCACCCGAGCATCCTTCCAAGCGTTCTACCGAGTCACCCGACTCTCGAACACTTCCCCGACTCTTTCCTCGTATCCCGAGGCTAGGTAAATCACTCTTAACTTAGAGGAGTTAGGGCTTTATACATTATTTGCATGGCTATGGAGTAATATGGTGCACAAAGCATGTTCGCTTGCAAGACTTCATTTTTATGCACTTTTACATTATATCATGCATGTTTATCCTCGATTAACATGTTAGCATGTCAGGAAACGTTTGGATTGACTCTCAGAAGACCTTCCCGACCCGAAATAAGTAAAAGAGCTCTCGGGTTTGCCTCAAGAAGAGGTAACCGAGACTTGGCTTGCTTTCCTCGGGTTAAGAACGGCCTTCTTAGCCCGATCCAAGTTCGATTCCCCAGTTTTCTCGTGTTTTCTTACATGCATGAAGTCGGTATTGTTTTATCGATTCCTTAAATAACTTGTTTGTGCATGTTTGCATGTTCGAATGCGTTATTCAAATCATGGCGATACCGACTTTCGTTTAATCGTGTCATTTATCATGTTTGTCATTTAAGCATGTGAGAAATGATTCGAAACGAGACGGGGAAACGTCGTGGAACCCCATTCGGGCCATGGGACCTCTCGGCTATCTCCAAGGAGAAGTAACCGAGAGCCCCTTAGATTCGTATGGGTTGCATGAGGCTTCCTCTTCCCGTTTTGAGTTCGTTCTCGGCTTTCGTGTAATTTTCAATTTACATTATCGTCGCAATATCGCATGAAAATGTCTTTTCAAAACAAAGCATGCATGGATTCGGGTATCAATGACTCATTCGGGTCCATTCGGTTACAAGGGTAGTTTCGGTCATTGGACCAAATTATCCTCGATCTTTATGGAAAAGTCTTGGTCATCGAGTCGCGAATCGTTTTCACAATTAATGCATTCGAGACAACCCTTAAGCATTAATTTCACGAACGGGTTAATCGGGATGCTCACGTGATTAAACCCACTTCACAATGATAAAGTTTACACGAATCGACCATTAACTGATAACTCGCGTCGATGAGTTGTCAAATGACGTTGGTGCCCTTTTCAAACTTATCAATTTCAAAACTCGAAACGCGCGGTCCGATGTAGCATGGACGTCTGAAAAGGGCTTATGTGTCTCAACTTGAGTTTTTACCTGATTCCAAGTAACTCAGGTCAGGATACAGAAAATCTTTCTAGATCACTTCCGGGCAGATCGACCGGTTCTTTGGCTTTTTCGGGATTCTTGCACAACCCTGGACGATCCAGGGAATTGGTCGACACCGGCTACAGGCCGAGGTGGCCCGCACTGCGATGTTTCCCCTTTTCTGAAAATAATTTTCAAACAAAGGGCAAAATCGTCTTTCCACAATTCAGCGACACCCTTAGGGTTAGCATGACAGAAACACTACAGTACGGGATAAGAACGGGCTACCTGTTCAAGGGCAGGTTCATCTGCATAGCCTTTTCTTATCTAACTGATGAGTTTCTATCATCCTAACATAGACTCGGGTAACTAGAACGGTTATCTCTGTCAGAAAACATGCAAAATGCTGATTAACCTTTCACTCGACCTAACCAAACACTAGATAATGGTTAGGAGGAATTCTAGATTCCAAATCTAGAGTCAAAACACGAGTTTGGCTAATTCAGTGAAAATTCAGTGTCACAATATAGAACAACTGTAAAAACAATCCACACACATGAGATTTGGCTCTCCTTTTCAAGTTTAAAACCAAAGTCGAATGCTAAAACATTGGCACGTGTTTGATTGCTTAGCATATGGCATTTGCTTGCAAAAACACTCCTGGGTTAATAATCTGTTAATTCACGTAAACACGACAATAACAAACACTTTGTCTGTTATTAACATGTTACGTGTTATCTTACCGCACCTGTTTGCCATGCGGGTCGAGCCTGATCCCTAGGTCGAATAATATTAGGGTTCAACGCCCTAATCATCGAGCATAGGGTCCAACGCCCTAATCAACACTCACAGGGTCCAACGCCCTATTCAGTGAGAGCGTCCATTGAATTTCAGTTCTTCGGTCTTTTTCCTAAACTCACGGTGAGTTAGAGTGGAATAATAACCGAACGCGAGTCGACTGGAATTCGGCCATTTGTAATTTATATTTATTGTTTTCGAGAGCATTGTAAGGATTTTATTTTGTACATTCATTCTATAAGAATTCCAGTCGGTGAGCGAATGGTCCGAGAGTCGAATTAATCGAATCGGCCTAATGCTTGCCCAGATACAAGTAAATCCAAGATCTCGCGGTTCTGGTTCAAGCAGGGATTCAACCTCCATGGTTTGATGAACTGTATCGCAAGATTGTGAACGAATTCCCTGACATATAGATTTACTTCTCTCCCGGCTTCTCAACCGACATCGTTTAATTCATCGAGTTTACGGTGTCAAAACGGGCGAGCCGAGCGCAACTTAATCCACACGGTAAATAATAAAACATGCACGCCTAGCAAATCAGAGTACCGAAAGGGCGTGCGGGATATAGGCCCGCACGTGACATGAACCCCCGAACTCGGATTTTCCGGTTCCGCACAGACCAATGCCTTAACAACAAACTAGGTGTTCCATACCCCTAGACCCGGGTAACTTATCCACTCTCGACCTACGGGTCGTAAAATGATAAGTGGCGACTCCTTCTCTCACGCGTGTCCGTCACGCGTCCCCACGGGAAGGTGGACACTCCCAAGCCGCTCGATCCAAAAGCGCGCATGCGGGCCCCGACGAGAGTCCACATTCGGGTCTGTACAGTGGCTGATGATGACCTTCTATTGTTTGTCCTCCTTTGAACGTCGTCGGTTTGGGCGGTGTGGTGCATCCCTTAACGACTTTCGGTGCCTCGAGAGCACGACTTGCCGTGTGAGGCAGACATGAATCTGTTCGGCGGGGAGCGTCCCTTGGGGTTCCCGATCGCGCCTGCATATAGAAAAGAAAAGCCTCCACAGGATGTCAGCCGCGCGAAATCGTTGAGACTACGACGCGTAAAAGGAATCTATGTAAAGATGTGTTGGGGACATGATATCGGTGGCCATTTGGAAGGCGGCCGTGTCTCTATCGGAGAATGGCTTTTCTGAGACGAGTAACCCGTAGAATCATGTGCATAAAGGTAACGGGAGGGATCTTATGGGATCCTCCAAATCAAGGATACATTGATTCGACCCCTTTCCGGGGCGAGTCTCGAGCCTGGGGAGTCGAAGAGAGTTTGCTTGCATCGAAGAATGCCGAACCACTACTCGGTGTAGCTTCACGGAGAAGTGTTGCCTTTCTTTCATGGTCGAGCCGACATTGTCCCCTAACTTTTGCCTAGGCCGTACGATGCGTGATAACCTAGCGGGGTTTTTTATTTGATTTTTTTTCTCACATGAATGCTCACCTTTTGCTACGATCCCCATGTCTAGGCGGGATCGCACCCCTCGGGTCCTCTAACTTTTGCCTAGGCCGCCCTTTGAGGGTTTTTGACCTAGCGAGGAATGATTTATGCTCTCCTTTTGCCTCAACTCCCCTTTGCGAGATTTTAAGTCGTGCCACTCGTTCCCTAGCTTTTCCCTAGGCCGCCTCGAAGAGGTTTTCGACCTAGCGGGAGATTATTTTTTTCTCTCAAGAAAGTTTTGCATTGGGCAAACGGCGGGAGTTGGTACTCGTGTATGTGAATGGAAATGTCTTACAAACGAAATGGGTGCGAGGCCCGACAAACGAAAAGCAAACACGAGTCGTCACGGATAATACTTCTTGATGACGTCAGCGTTGACGGGAAGTGCATTTTCGGTGCCGTCCATATCGCTCAAAATGACTGCTCCCCCAGAGAAAGTCTCTTTGACGACGAAGGGACCGTCGTATTTGTACGAGAACTTCCCTCAAGAATTGGGTGCGACATGTAAGACCTTTCTCAAGACAAGGTCACCGGGATTGAACTCTCGGTGACGGACCTTGGTGTTGAATGCTCGAGCCATCCTTTGTTGGTAGCACTGTCTGTGGCATAGTGCCTTCAGCCTTTTCTCGCCGATGAGGTTTAACTGCTCGTATCGTTGTTTCGCCCACTCCGCTTCTGTAAGTTCGGCCTCGGCAAGGATCCTCATGGAAGGGATCTCCACTTCAATTGGGAGGACTGCCTCTATGCCATAGACCAAGGAATACGGAGTTGCCCCGGTTGAAGTCATTATGGATGTTCGGTACGCCAAGAGTGCATAGGGGAGCATCTCGTGCCAATCCTTGTAGTTCACCGTCATTTTTTCGATGATCTTCTTGATGTTCTTATTTGCCGCCTCCACCGCACCGTTCATTTGGGGACGATATGGGGTGGAGTTGCGGTGTCGGATTTTGAATTGTGCACAGAGCTCGTCGATGACCTTATTGTTTAGGTTTTTGGCGTTGTCAGTGATGATCATCGCAGGGACCCCGTACCGGGCGATGACGTCGCATCTGAGAAAACGGGCCACGGCTTTTGCGGTGACCGACGCGAGAGTGATAGCCTCGATCCACTTGGTGAAGTAATCAATTGTTACCAAGATAAACATGTGTCCGTTAGACGCTTTGGGGTTGATCGGGCCAATCACGTCCATCCCCCACATTGAGAAAGGCCACGGGGCTGTCATAGGGCGTAGCTCATTGGGCGGCGCCTTAATCTGATCGGCGTAAACTTGGCATCGGTGGCAATGCTTGACATGCTTTACACAATCAGTCTCCATGGTGGACCAATAATAGCCTAAGTGCATAATCCTTTTAGCGAGCATGAGGCCATTCATATGGGGTCCACAATTTCCTCCGTGCACTTCCTCCATAAGACGTCGCGATTCGTGTTCGTCGATGCACCTGAGGAGCGTGGAATCAAAGGAACGGCGGTATAGTATCTCGCCGCTAAGGAAGTAGTGCATCGAGAGGTGTCTGAGTGTCTTTCGATCGCGGCGATCGGCGAATGGGGGATATTGGCCCGTTTGTAAGAAGTTCCTGATGTCTTCGTACCACGGCTTCGCTTCGAAGGCTTCAATCGCGTTGCAGTGGGCCGGGCCTTTGGCCACTTCGATTTCGAGAGGTTCGATGATGTTCCCCTCTCAGATGCTCGCATGGATGCGAGTGTTGCGAGTGCGTCCGCAAACTAATTCTTCGCGCGTGGAGTGTAGGTGAATGAGATCTTCTCAAAGTTCTTCGCCAATTCCTCAAGGTACTCATGGTACGGGACTAACTTCGCGTCTTTCGTCTTCCATTGCCCCAGCGTTTGGAAGATTGTGAGCATGGAGTCACCGAATACCTCTAGCCCCTTCACCTTGAAATCGATCGCCGCTTGCAAACCGAGGATGCATGCCTCGTACTCGACCACATTATTGGTACAGGAGAAATCCACTTTCGCAGCGACCGGGTAATGGCGCCCGTCCGGGGATATCAAAACTGCCCCAACTCCTGATCCCACGGAATTGACAGCCCCGTCGAAGTACATCTTCCATGTTGGCTCCTCCTTCGCTTCATCTACCTGGAGGATCCCTTCGTCCGAGAAGTCCGTGTTAATTGGCGTGTCGTCGTCGATCGGGAATTCTGCTAGGTGGTCGACAATTGCCTGCCCCTTGATAGACGTGCGGGGCACGTATTCTATGTCGTATTCCGTCAGCTGACAGCGCCATTTTGCGATGTTCCTCATGGAGGAGGGTCTATCGAGCAAATACCGCAAGGGATCCGCTTTTGACAGCAAGCGGATTGTGTGATAGAGCGTGTACTGTCGGAGTCTTTGTATGACCCATACCAACGCGCAACACATCTTCTCGATCTCCGGATAATTGGACTCCCCCTCAGTGAACTTTTGCTCAAGTAGTATATCGCCCTTTCCGTGCGCGTCGACTCGTCTTCTTGTCCTAGCATGCACCCTAAGGATTGCCAACGTACCGCGAGGTATAAAATGAGGGGCCGATCCGGCACGGGTGGTACCAATATCGGCGGTTGAATTAGGTAGGCCTTGATGGTGTCGAAGGCCTTCTGACACTCGTGGTCCCACTCCATCGCTGCATTCTTGCGGAGCAAGCGAAAGAGCGGTTGACACTTATCCGTCAGGTTTGCGATGAAGCGCGCAATGTAATTCAATCGTCCCAAGAAGCCGCTCACCTCTCGAACCGTCGACGGCGGGGGGAGCTCTTTAATCGCCTTGACTTTGTCCGGATCCACTTCGATACCGCGCTCGCTGACCACGAACCCTAGCAGCTTTCCTGATCGGGCACCAAACGTGCATTTTGCCGGATTAAGCCGGAGCTTGTATTCTTTCAAGCGATCGAAAAGGCGCTTCAGGTTGATGAGGTGGTCTTCTCCCTCTTTGGACTTGGCGATCATGTCATCGACATATACCTCGACTTCTTTGTGCATCATGTCGTGGAACAGTGTGACCATAGCCCTCTGATAAGTTGCCCCTGCGTTCTTGAGGCCGAAAGGCATAACGCGGTAGCAAAAGGTTCCCCACATCGTAGTAAATGTCGTCTTGAGTTTGTCCTTTTCGGCCATCCGAATTTGATTGTATCCGGAGAAGCCGTCCATGAAAGAGAACTGGGCGTGGCGTGCCATATTGTCGACTAGGACGTCGATGTGCAGCAAGGGGAAATTGTCCTTAAGGCTGGCTTTGTTGAGGTCTCGATAGTCGACGCAGACTCGGACCCTTCCATCCTTCTTTTCCACTGGCACAATGTTTGCTACCCACTCAGAATAGTTCCAGACTTCGAGGAATCCCGCGTTGATCTGCTTGACGACTTCTTCCTTGATGCGGAGGAGAAGACTAGCCCGCTGTGGTCGCAATTGTTGGCGCTGGGGTGGGAATTTCTCAGTGTCGAGTGGAAGGAAGTGCTCGACTATTGAGGGGTCTAAGCTGGGCATGTCACCATAGGACCAGGCGAAGACCTCTTAATATTCCTTCAGGAAGTCGATCATCCGGGTTCGCTGCGTAGGGTCGAGGGCTGTCCCAATCTTCAAGGTGCAGGGTTCTTCTTCGGTGCCCACGTTGATCTCATCTGTCGGCTCGACCGAGGTGATTTGATGGTCCTCGAGGCGACGCAAACTCTCTTCTATCTCGGGCACTTGACTGTCCTCGGGGAGTCCTTCCCCAAAGTATACGGGTTGGGGCTCACCGAGGCGCTCTTGGAATAGGTTCGAATCGAAGTGTCGAGGACTTGGATTCGGGTGGAGCCTGGAAATTCGAGAGAATTGTCTTAGAAAATTTATAGTGCTGCGAAATAGAGAATAGGAAAAGGAGATGAAACGCGTGGGAATTCAAAAAATGCATGAGAGATTTCATTGATAATGTGAACATGAAGCCATAATAGAAACCCCTATCCCGTCTTGTGGCGCATGGCTATGCCGACACGCGGGGAACATTTTATACATAGATAAGCCTTACACATCGGCAATCACAGCCGAGTAGCGCGGGACTGAGATCCAGTTGTCAAGCTCCTCATTTTCCTGCGCCAAGCGGATGTGAACCCCTGAAGGAAACTCCTCGGTGACGGTGCACACGGCTGACGGAGCGGCAGGAGTGTCGTCGGAGTCCGAGGAAGGGCCGTCAAGGGTGCCCCCGATGGTGTGTGAAGGCCCGGAGAAGAAGTGGGATAGCAAGGGGACTAGAGTGCCCCTGTTAAGCCTCCCATAGTATGCGGCGAGGCGGTGAAGGTGGTTGCCCCTGCGAGCTTCGATGATTTCATGACAGGAGGGGTGAAAGCCGAGTCCCCTCCTGTGCTTGTATTCCCCGATCTCAATAGGGCGGCTGATCCCTTGTCCGTGCGCCCCGAGACCGGTGCCGGGAATGTAGTTGTTGCGCAGGAGAACCTTCCCTATCATGCGGTCGGCACGGGACGGTCCACTCTCTCCGTAGTCCCGGATGACGGAGATGGTTTCAAATGAATGGAACGGGAGGTTTTCGTCATCTCCAACGCTGATGTAGGGCACTGTCGTCTCCTTGTAGATGGCTTAATCCTCATCTCCTTTCACCGTGATGAGCTTCTCCTCAACAATGAATTTCAGCCTTTGGTGCAGAGAAGAGGGGACGGCGCCTGCCAAGTGGATCCAGGGTCTCCCGAGCAACAGGCTGAATGCGTTCGGGATGTCGAGCACTTGGAATGTGATGCTGAACGAGCACGGGCCAACATCTATGAGGAGGTCGATCTCCCCGTTCACCTCCCTGCGTGAGCCGTCGAAGGCTCGGACCGCTGTTTTGCTCGGGCGGACTCGGTTGAGGTCCACGTTCATCTGCTTCAAGGTGGTCACCGGGCAAACATTGAGAGCGGACCCATTGTCAATCATGACCCGGCCAATGATGTAGTTGTTGCATTTGCAGACAATGTGCAATGCCCGCGAATGTGACCAGCCTTCGGACGGGAGCTCGTCATCCGAGAACGAGATAGTGTTGGAGAAGATGGAACCAACAGTCTCCTCTATCCTATGCGGAGGCGTTTCCTTCGGGACCTGTGCCGCGGTCAGTACCCGGAGGAGGGCTTCTCGGTGAGGTTCCGAGCCGAGGAGGAGGGCAAGCAATGAGACGTGGGCTGGGGACCTGGCCATTTGCTCAACCACTTTGTATTCGCTCGCCTTCACGATCTTCATGAATGCATCGGCTTCCTCTTCGGTCACCTTCTTGGACGGAAAAGGCGAGCTTACGGGCGCTGCCACAGCTTCAGTGGTGGGCGCCTTTCCTTTGTCCCTGGCTGCCGGGTTCTCGTACACCCGCCCCGAACGTGTCACACCCATGACGCTAAACTGCTGCTCGACACTCCCAATACTTCCTTCATAGGTCCAGGGGACTTTGCCATCTGAGTATGGTTCCCGAGCGGGGATGTCTACGACGAACGGGGCCGGCGAGGCCACGTTTCCCGTGAATCCGACTGTGCGCTCCTCGGGAGTATAGTCGATCACGAAGGGAAGGGGGTCGTCTTGCGCGCCCTCGTCCATCCCCGAGGCGCATATGGAGATCATGTTGATGGAAGGCCCCGAACTCGGCCTATGATCTGGGAGGGGGTTGGCCTGCACATTCGGGGGCCTGACAGCGTTAAAGGTGAGCCTGTTGCCGTCAATCCTCTTATGGATCTCGTCTCGCAACCTCCAACAATTGTCGAGGGTATGCCCCGGCGCGCCCTGATGATACTCGCATCGCTTAGATTGATCCTGAGCGGACGGGTCGAAATTCGCGCCCGGGGATATCGGCTGAATTTGATTGCCCGCCAAGAGTTGCCGATATATATGAGAGAGGGGAGCAGGTAGTGGTGTGTATTGTCTGTGGGGTCGATTTTGCGTGCCGCAGGCCTGCGGACCCTGCGAAGTAGGGTTCTGTTGCGCCGGTGGAGGAGCTCTCGACACCGGGGGCTTGGGTTGAGGGGGCTGAGCCGATGCGGGTGCGTAGTGGTCGTACGATTTTGAGGTCATTGGTGACGGGACCGGTGGGGCTGAGTAGTAAATGGACTAAGGCTGGTGCTGTGGGGGCGGAGGGAAGTAAGTAGGAGCGGTAGTCGGTGTGGTTGTGAGATTCACCGAATATTGCTGGGACGTCTGATGTGTCGTATTGACGGCGTTAACGGAGACTTCTTTCCCTTTCCTTCCGCTGGAAGACGGCGACGTTGCGGGGACCTTCTTCGATGACTCTTCTCCTTTACTGGCGGGGCCCTCCATCCTGCAGAGCTTGATCCCCAAGTCAAGCTTTTTCCCGACTTCGATGAGGTCGGAGAACGAAGAAGTGTGGGCCAACAGGTGTGAATAATACACCCCCTCAGTGTGGAGTGAAACAGCTGAATCTGTTGCGCTTCACTGATCGGAGGGATGTGTTTCGCCGCTTGGGCACGCCACTTAGTAGCGTATTCCTTGAACCTTTGGCCCCGCGCCATCTCTTTTGTGCTCAACTCCAGGAGGGTGGGAGGCGCTTCCGCGCAATACTGGTATTGGTCGATGAACTTCCGGGAAAGGTCCGCCCACGTCGGAATGTCCTCGGCCTTCAGTGACATGAACCAATCGAGAGCGGATCCCGACAGACTGTCTTGGAAGGAGTGGATGACAAACTCCTCGTACTCCCAATATTGTGCGCACTCGAATTTCATCTCGTCAGGGCACGCATGCGCGCGCCTAAGCAAATGCGGCTTGGGAGTGTCTACCTTCCCGGGGACGCACGACGGACACGCGTGAGAAGGAGTCGCCACTTACTGTTTACGACCCGTAGGTCGAGGGCTGTTGAGTCGCCCGGGTCTAGGGGTACGGGGTACACCTAAATGCTAAGGCAATGGTTGTACGGAACCGGAAATTCCAAATTCGGGGGTTCTATTACGTGCGGGCCTATATCCCGCACGCCCTTTTGGTACTCTAGCTTGCTAGGCTTGCCATTTTGTTTATTTACCGCATGATTTAGAGTTGCGCTCAACTCTCCCGTTTTGACACCGTAAATTCGATGAATTGATCAAGTTGGGCCAAGAGTCCGAAAGATGAGTAGGCTTGTGCATCGAGGAGTCGGTTCACTATCTTAGCGTTACAGTTCATCAAACCGTGATGGTCGATTCCCTGCGTGAACCGAAACCATGAATATCCGAGCTTACTCACCCTTTGGTGGCGATAGACCAACTTAACCAATCCAGCACTCGGACCTCTCGCTCACCGATCGGGGATCCTTACAAGGAGATGAATGAACATACAAATAGAATCCTCACAATGTTCTCTCGAACAATTACAAAGTATAACCGAATAAGTAAATGGATCCCGATCGGTTTTCATTGGGCCACTATTCCGCTCCAGCTCACCGTGTATTTTGAATAACCGATAAGTGAATTAAGGCAACGCGGGCTCAAGGAGTCGGGTGTCGGGTCCGATCGATCCAACGGTTTGCAGGAGAATCGGTTGATTCCCACTGTAACCGTAGGGCCGATCGAGCTCCCGGGTGATATCTAGATCCGTTTCACACGCCCAATCCAAATTGCCTTCCACATAGGCCGTATTCGGAGTGTAACGGTGAATCGAGGCTATATCCCATTCCGCACTCGGGTTGCACGCGCTCGGTGAATTAGGAGGCGTTGGACCTCGTGTTCGGTGGTTTGGGGCATTGGACCCCGTGTGACACGTAACCTATGGGCTCGGGCCCGAATCGCGACAAATCAGCAAAAGCAAGAATAAAACAGAAGAAAACTGATAAAACTGGTGAAATACAGACAACAACTGATAAGTATCGGTGAATACAGACAAGTTGTGTATTAGGCCGAATGTACGTGATTTAATCGGTTATTAACCGGGGTTGGTTAGCAAACAATGTATCTAACCTAGGCAAACATAGATGGTGGATTAGAATAGGGTTCTAAGCCAATTACATGTGTGTGTTTGTTTTAAGACTCTTATTCAGTGAGGTGACACTGCGGTTTCACCGAATTAGCCAAACTCGTGTTTTGACTCTAGATTGGAATCTATCATTCCGCCTATCCATTATCTAGTGTTCGATTAGGCCGGATGTACGATTAGTCCGATTCTTTGTGTTTTGTAACTGAAATAAAATGCTCCCCACCGAATCTACAATAGGAAGATAGGAACACCGAAAGTGGACGGAATGGGCCGTGCGAATGAGACTCGCACCCGAACGGGTTGCCCTTTTCCGTCCATAGATCGAGGTGTTTCCGACTCCCTAATGCCTAGGGTATCGGTGAATCACGGAATGACGGTTATGCCCTCGGATAATGAAATTGTGATGTTCGTATGCAAATTGGAGATCGTGTGACACGAAGGGGTCTAAGGAAGACTCGTACGTCTCGACTCGAGCCGCCTCAAATCGGGCCCGAACTCGAGTCGTGGCGCGCGAGTATTCGCTAGACGTCGGTTCTATTCGTGTCGCACGTCTCGGTGTTTTGAAATTGTGGGTTTTTAAAGGAAAAGGGCATTTCCGCCATTCTGTGAACCATCAATGCGTTTACGAATTAATATTCGATTTGTCCAATTATTTAATCCAAATGATTTAATTAACCGAATGAGATGTCCCGTTTGCCCCTTTGTGAAATTATTCGACATTTATTATACAATGTTACGATTACGGTTTAATTTTAGCTAATTTCATGGTGGAATTACGAGGGGTGTGCGGGAATCATGTGGCCTCGAGGAAAGGAGAGCCCGAAGGCTTCGGGCACACCAAGGAACCTCATGGCCCCTATTGCAAAGGGGATGGCCGTGGGTTTCTTGGCATGGCCGAACCCTCCTAAGGCTCTTCTCCCTAGATCCCGCATTATTCCCTCCATTTAGTCACGTTTTAGCCATGGTCACAACGATATGAAATCATGCCAAACACGCACGAATAAAGAGTTCAAATGAAAGCAACAACACGATATCATTTCAACTAGTAATGAAAAGGATAATACACGGGAATCGACCCGTCTCATGGCGGAAGAAAGCCTCACGAACCCGTGTGGTCCAAGGAAGCTTTCGGCCACATTCCTCCAAGGGTGGCCGTGAGCTTCCATGACTCACAAGGGTCGGGAGGACTTCTTCGACCCCGATTCGGATCGTTTCTCGTCATGCTAACATACTACGTGTGATTAACTGTAAAGGGACGTAGAAATCGACTCGATTCGGGAGAGGAGAGATCATCCTAGCCCCGGACAAGCCAAGGGAGCTCACGGGTCTCTCCTTAGAGGCTAGGCCGTGAATCCCGTGGCTCAACCGTGGCTAAGGGGGCCTCTCCCGTCTGGATCCGAGCCATTTCCCATCATAGCACGCAAGTTCTTACATCATACAAACATGACATGGTCACACAAACGGGTATTATGGATGCACGTTGCATGAAAATGCATGGAAAACACGAATCCGGAGGAAAAATAAAGACTTTCATGCATTCCGGATCTTGAACTATATTAACGTCTCATACAAGCGAATGACGAGGGCCCTAGCTTCTCTAAGTCGTAGGAGAATGTTACCTGGCCTCGATACACGAGGAAAAGAGTCGGGGAAGCGGCCGTGGGAGTCGCAAGACTCGACTTGAAGGCTACGGGTGGGTGACCCGGATGGACGCATAGCCGCGGCAGTCTCGGGAGAACGGGTCGGCACGCGAGCTCCGGCCACGGCACGATGCGAGGTTGGTCTCGTTGGACTCCTAAGGGACAGATCTAGACGATCGTGGGTGGTCTCGAGCGTGCCAAGTCCTGAACAAGTCTGAAACGGTGAGATAAAACCCGGTAAAAAATCAGTGGACCCGATAAGAGAGAAACGGGTGAATGATGGTTGTGCACTGTTGGTCGGCCCTCGGACCGTGACCACCTCTTCACGGGGGAGGGTGAGGGTTGTGAGGAACCCTTTGAACGCGATGGCACGACTCGCCGAAGTCGTGGGAGGAAATGGCACGCGTGGAGGGCTCCGGTACACGCGGCTAGGGGTCTCGGGACCCGATTGTGTTTACGGCTGGAACGGGGTGTTGGGGACCTCAAATCGAAAATCTAAGCCCAGAAATGGACTTAGGGGGTGGGAAATATGAGGGATAGGAAGTTTGATGATTTTTGGCTTAAGTCGGGTCGGGTGGTTACCGGAATACCGAGTGGTTTTCAGGCGGTTTCGGCCGGTTTTGGCCTTGGTAAGGGCTGGACGAATTGGAGGGGAGGGCTGGAGTTTGAGAGGATTCTTGAGAGAGATTGGCTTGAGAGAGAGTGAGAATGAAGTAGTGATTAAGTCTAATGGTGCAAGGGCTTATAAAGAGGGGCTTAATGGAACAATTAGGGCAAGCTAAGTGTGGTTAAGGGAGCTAAATGTGGGCTGCCGAATTTTTAATGGGGGTTAGGGAGGGGACAGTGTCATGTAGAGTGTGGGGAAAGGAAAGGAAAGAGTGATGGGTGTTGTCAGCACCCCATTTTGGCTCACCATTCCAAACAATGATATTAGCAATGACCCAAGCCACGACTTGAGCAGAATACAGAAAACGGCTCGGCAGAGCAAGAAATCACTATTCATCCTCAAGTTGGCAAAATTGAGCAAATGGCCCATGGACATGACAGAAGGACTCTAGGGGTCACCAAAGGGGAACAGAGCGACCAAAGAACTCAACAATGTCCAAAACCGGCGTTTTCAGTGTACTACACGGACGACACTATTTTCTGATAGTTCGCTCGGCCGTCGGAAGATAGTGAATATTGGACTCCAAAAATCCACACCAGTGCCAAAAAGATGAAAAGTGTCCCCAAAGGCATTTTTCAAATCATCTGCTCTATACAGAACAATTTTCTGTATGCAGACAACTTTTCAGTGAAAGTCCAAAAATGCCGGTTTCTCGAAGAAAAGTTAATTCCAAATATCAGACGCGGCCATGCCCCATCAACACACAGAGTATGAACAACGCTTCAGATTGTCTTTTGGAAGTCACACAGACACTTCAAATGACTTCCGAACGACAAAACAAGCATACCCCTCTTCAGAAGAGCATAGCCGGAGAAGGGTCTGATGGAATTACGGCAAACGAAGTTCATACCGCATTGCCCAGAAAACTCTAGCAGACATTCACAATTGGGCAAAACAAACAGCAAAACCCCTCGCGGTTTCCCGAGTAACCTCCGAAGAGCGGAAATGACCATTTTTAGTGGAAATCCATATCCGAAGGTCCTCTTTGGGGAAACTTAACTCCGAATGCTTACGTTACACAATGCTAGCCTTCTCAAGGCTCAATGTGGAATCGTTGGAATAAATCACACGACTCACCTAGACCTCCCGAGCAGTGCTTTAGAGGTCTCAGATACACTTTTCAAGTCCTTGGAGGTTTGATCTCGACAAACAGAGATTACAGTAATCTCCGGAGTGCCCAAGCAACTCAGAAATCATCCTGAGAAATCCAGTTTCGACCTCCTAGGACGTCTCCGGCCCCACGTTAGCATTACCGGCTTAAGGGATAATTGTTCACGTTGTCTGACAATTTATGTCAAAATGACCAACGTGAGATGCGGACACAAGATATGCTGTCAGAAGCGGACAACTTCGCCCTGGTCACTTGCAATGAGCAAAACCGTATTCCGAGCCTCGCACACATCCGGGACATTTCTCCATGAAAAATGTCAATCTCGGGCTCATTAACTCCGTTTTCTCGCGTATATCGACAATTCGACGTTCAATTCGAACCACGAACTTCGAATGCGCGACCAATCGAGACCCGAACTTTGGCCCGAACTTACCTCGCGACCCGTGGGACCCACGGCCAACTCATTGCCGCCTCACCCATGCCCATTGCCCTCCATGTCTCTTGTCATCTTCTTCTTCAAGCCAAGAAGACAACTTGCATTTGTCTTCCTTTTGCAAAATATCTAAGTGTTTCAATTCAACACTCCAACTTCCCATCCAAGCCATCAATGCTCTTATCTCTTCTCCATTAATGCAATGGATGAGGATTGAGCTTGATATTTCCTTAAGAAATTCGGATTCCACTAATCCATGGCCCTAATTGCACTTTTCTTCACTAATCTTGCATTTAAGCTTTTCTATATATTGTCCAAATGTCATTAACTTAAGGACACCTTAAAAACACTCTCTCTCTAGCATTTCTCACTCTTCAAAAGCTCTCAAACTCCATAGCAAACCGCAGCAAGCTTCAGCCATTTCCAGCAAGCAAAACCAAGCAAAACCGGGCAAAGTCTTAAGTCGGAATCCATCCCGGCTTGAATCCAAACTTTACCAAACTTCATATCCCACATTTTTTCGAGCCCCTCTATCCATTTCTGAACTTAGATTTTAAGTTTGAAGCCTCTAAGCCATAGAACCAGCCTTGAACAAAATCTGGACAGATTTGGTCCTTCTCGGGTAAAAAATGTCAAACCGGGTTTCAAGCCTTTCCAAGTCGGTTTGAGCTACCAAAACCCATCAAACACCTCCCCACACAACCCTAGGGTGTCAAGAAGTCAAGAAATCCAAGAAAAACCCGTCGGTTTAACCCCAGGAAGAAGAAACAGCCCGACTGCCCAGTCGGGTCGAAATTTCTGACTGTTTGTGCGGTTGTCTTGCAGATCGGGTCGATCCGAGACTCTTTTCGGAAAACGACCACCACAGCCACCTCCAGAGGTGAGTTAGCAGTCGGGAGCCGTTGGCCTTGCTCAAAAATTCCATCGGGAACCTCCGTAGCAACGTCCGACCCGACTGGTGCCAGACGGGTCCGAATTTCCAGACGTACTCTGTTTTCCGTGATTTTTGCAGGGCTGTACGGGTCGACCCGATAACTCTGGGACCAAACGACCACCACAGTCACCTCCGGGGGTCAGTTAGGAGTCAGGAGCCACTGACCTTGCCTCAAAATTCCATCGGGAGCCTCCGTGGCGACGTCCGACCCGACTTGTGCCAGTCGGGTCTGTCCAATATTTCAGCCGGGTCTGTTTGATGCCATTCGGGTCTGTTCAACGGAAAACAGCTCAAAACCGACCCATCAACGGTCCAACCCGACTCTTGAAGGTCCCATCCCGCATCTCGGGACTAGTTGGAGCTCTCGGGTGACCAGCGTCCGTCACCGAGCGTCACCGAGCGTAGCCAGCGCCCGTCACCGAGCGTCACCGAGCGCAACCCTCGAGCGTCACCAGCGTCCGTCACCGAGCGTCACCGAGCGCAACCCTCGGGCGTCACCAACGTCCGTCACCGAGCGTCACCAGCGCCACCCGCACCCATCACCAGCACACCCGGGCCCGTCACTCGCGCACGCCCGTGCTCGTCATCCAGCGCCACCCGCGCCCATCACCAGCACACCCGTGCCCGTCACCCGCGCACCCCTGTGCTCGTCATCCAGCGCCACCCGCGCCCATCACCAGCACACCCGCGCCCGTCACCCGTGCACGCCCGTGCTCGTCATCCAGCGCCACCCGCGCCCATCACCAGCACACCCTTGCCGGTCACCCGCGCACGCCCGTGCTCGTCACCAGCGCCACCCGCGCCCTTCACCAGCACACCCGTGCCCGCCACCCGCGCACTCCCGTGCTCATCATCCAGCGCCACCCGCGCCCTTCACCAGCACACCCGTGCCCATCACCCGCGCACTCCCGGGCTCATCATCCAGCGCCACCCGCGCCCGTCACCAGCGCACGCCCGCGCCCGTCACCTGCGCACGCCCGCGCCCGTCATCCGCGCACGCCCGCGCCCGTCACCCGCGCCCGTCCGTGCCCGCCATCCGCGCACGCCCGCGCCCGTCACCCGCGCACGTCCTTGCCCAACACCAGCGCTTGTCAGTGCCCACCAACGCCCGTGCACGTCCACCCTTGCGCCCGAATACCCTTTTAAGGGTTCCACCGAGTCACCCGACTCTCAAACACTTCCCCGACTCTTTCCTCGTATTCCGAGGCTAGGTAAAACACTTCTGACTTAGAGGAGTTAGGACTTTTTATATTTTTGCATGGCTATGGAGTATTATGGTGTTTCATGCATGTTTCATTTGCAAGATTTAATTTTTATGCAATTTTATGTTATATTATGCACGTACACTATCTTAGGACTTGCTACCATGTCGGAAAGGGGCTTGGATCATCATAAAGAAGACTATCCCGACCCTATTATGGCAAATTAAGTCTCGACCAATTCTCTAAAGGAGAGGGTTGAGATTAAAATTGCTCTTTTCGGGTTAAGATCGGTCTCCTTAGCCTATTCAAGTTAATTTCCGAGTTTATTTATCATTATTGCATGCATGAAGCCGGTGTTATGTTATCCTTTTCCTTAATTAACACGTTTGTGAATGTTTGTATGTTTGAATGAGCTAAACAAATCGTGATAACGCCGGCTTTTGTTAAAAAAGGGTGCTATTTATCACGGTTGATGTTTGAGCATGCGAGAAATAATTAAACCACGATTAGGAAATCATTCGTGACTCGGATAGAGCCATGAGAACCTTCGGCCACCCTTCATAAGATGAAGCCGAGGGCTTCTTGGCCTTCCTTGGGTCAAGAATGAGTTCCTTATCTCAAGTTTAATTTGTTGATCGGATGATGTGAAGTTTTACTTCAATGTCTTTACGATTCCCATTAAAATATCATGTAAAGACTCTTTCAAACGAAGCATGCATGGATTCGAGTATCGATGACTCATTCGGGTCCATTTGGTTATGAGGATAGTTTCGGTCATTAGACCAAATTATCCTCGATCCTTATGGAATCGTCTTGGTCGTCGAGTCGCGAATCGTTTTCACAATTAATGCATTCGGCACAACCCTTAAGCATTAATGCCACAAACTGGTTAATCGGGACGCTCACACGATTAAACTCACTTCACACTGATAAAGTTTACCCGAATTGGACATTAATTGATAACTCGCGTCGACGAGTCGTCAAAGGACGTTGGTGCCCTTTTCAAACTTATCAATTTCAAAACCCGAAACGCGCGGTCCGATGTAGCATGGATGTCTGGAAAGGGCTTCTGTGTCTCAACTTGAGTTTTCACTTGATTCCAGGTAACTCATGTCAAGATACGGAAGATCTTTCTGGATCACTTCCGGACAGATCAACCGATTCTTTGGCTTTTTCAGGGTTCTTGCACAACCCTGGATGATCCAGGGAATCGGTCGACACCGGCTACAGGCCGAGGTGGCCCGCACTGTGATGTTTCCCCTTTTTTCTGAAAACCATTTTCAAATAAAGGGCAAAATCATCTTTTCACAACCCCGCGACATCTTTAGGGTTAGCATAATAGAAACACTACAGTACGGGATAAGAACGGGCTACCTGTTCAGGTGCAGGTTCATCTGCATAGCCTTTTCTTATCTAACTGATGAGTTTCTGCGATCCTAACATAGACTCGGGTAACTAGAACAGTTGATCCTTGTCAGAAAACCTGTGAAATGCTGATTAACCTTTCACTCGACCTAACCAAACACTAGATAATGGTTAGGAGGAATTCTAGATTCCAAATCTAGAGTCAAAACACGAGTTTGGTTAATTCAGTGGTAATTCAGTGTCACAATACAGAACAACTGTAAAAGCGATTCACACACCTGAGATTTGACTCTCTTTGTCAAGTTCTCAAAACAAAGCCGAATGCTGAAACATTGGCATATGTTTGATTGTTTAGCATATGGCATTTGCTTGCAAAAACACCCCTGGGTTAATAATCTGTTAATTCACGTAAACAAGACAATAACAAACACTTTGTCTGTTATTAACCTGTTGCTTGTTATCTTTCTGCACCTGTTTGCCATGCGGGTCGGGCCTGACCCCTAGGCCGAATAATATTAGGGTTCAACGCCCTAATCATCGAGCACAGGGTCCAACACCCTAATCAACACTCACAGGGTCCAACGCCCTATTCAGTGAGAGCGTTCATTGAATTTCAGTTCTTCTGTCTTTCCCTAAACTCACGGTGAGTTAGAGTGGAATAATAACCGAACACGAAACGACTGGAATTCGACCCTTTTGCAATTTGTATTTATTGTTTTTGAGAGCATTGTAAGGATTCTATTTGGTGCATTTATTCTGTAAGAATTCCAGTCGGTGAGCGAACGGTCCGAGAGTCGAATTAATCGAATCGGTCTAATGCTTGCCCAGACACAAGTAAATCCAAGATCTCGCGGTTTTGGTTCACGCAGGGATTCAACCTCCATGGTTCGATGAATTGTAACGCAAGATTGTGAACCAATTCCCTGACACACAGATTTACTTCTCTCTTGGCTTCTCAACCGACATCGTTTAATTCATCGAGTTTCCGGTGTCAAAACGTGCGAGCCGAGTGCAGCTTAATTCACGCGGTAAATAATAAAACATGCAAGCCTAGCAAACCAGAGTACCGAAAGGGCGTGCGGGATATAGGCCCGCACGTAACATGAACCCCCGAACACGGATTTTCCGGTTCCGCACAGATCAAGGCCTTAACAACAAACTAGGTGTTCCATACCCCTAGACCCAGGGTAACTTATCCGCCCTCGACCTCCGGGTCGTAAAATGATAAGTGGCGACTCCTTCTCTCACGCGTGTCCGTCACGCGTCCCCGCGGAAAGGTGGACGTTCCGACCAAGCCGCGCGATCCAAAAGCGCGCGATGCGGGCCCCGACGAGAGTCAACATTCGGGTCCGTACAGCTTGGCGACTCCGCTGGGGACATACTTAGTGGGTTCAGGCTCAACCCGTTTGCTTTGCTTGCATGTTTATTTACCGCTTTCAGTACATTTCCCGCTTATCTACTTTACGCACTTTTATTTAAAAGCACTTGCATTGCATATCACGCTAGCACTAGGTACCTATGGGTCGCGTCCCACGACCGATTTTAGGCAACCCAGGTTAGATACTGGTTCGAAGTAGGGGTACGGCGCACGGTTCGACTGTCGCTTAGGCCTTGAAAAGAATCCCGCCCGATTTCAAGGAATTGACACCCTTGAGTCGGGGGCCCCCATCCCTAGGTAGCACGGTCCCTGTAGCGCTGAACCATGCATCGTGCTATGCTTCCATGCAAGCCTTCTACCCGACTCCGACAATAGTCTATCGAGTCGGCCTGTGAGCCACTTGAGTCTTTTCCATTTCAAGAGCGGTGTACATGTACCTTGTAATTTTATTAAGCCGTGGGCATTTATTTTTCGCACTCACGCATCATACAGTTTTCAAAATTAGGGTGTCATTCGCATTGATGAGTCCTAAGCTGATCTTCTTTACATCTTGGTAAGGGATGTCGCATTCGGCTTCCTTTCTACGCCTCGACAGAATCACGCCACCGCTTGAGCAGATCAGTCACATATGGACCAGCCTGCGTCAAATTGACCGAAACTATATCACTTCCTTCGTCGGAGATGTGCCCATGCTCTCCACAAGCCGAGTAGATTGGAATTTCCTAGGAGCAGCTGTGACGTTCTGGGATCCAACCCATGCGGTCTTCAACATTCAGGGTACAGAGCTTACGCCTATCATTGAGGAGTATCGGACCCTCATTGGTAGGACTGCTATTTCCCACGGCATTGTGGAGCCTAACCTCCGTACTACTCGATTGGTCTTAGTCTCGCGCCTATTCAGGGTGCACAGATCTCAACTGCATGCCGAACTTGCATACTCCGGAGGCACTGAGATAGTAACCACGAAACTTCTCTGCTTTATCAAATCACAAGCACGCGAGGTTCGAGGGGACATTTTTCAAGCAAACTTATGTCATGCAGTTTTGCTCCTTATTTTTGGAACCCTTTTATTCCCTAGCGCAGTCGATCGCATCAACGCAGCTTTGGCTAGCGTCATCCTCCAAGTGGTCGGAGGTCGCGGGTACGAGGTAGCCCTAGTGGCTGAGACCATTCGGTCGCTCGACCGCGTTACGCGAACAGCTGATCGAAGGTTGAGGGGGTCCCCAATCCTTTTGCAAATTTGGCTACAGAGCCACGCAAGCCCCTTTGGCCTCGTGCCCCCAGTTCTGTTTTTCAACCACTCGGAGTCGATCATTTTCCGGTTACTACCTTTAGTGCACGTGGAAGAACGCAAGGTTTCCGAGTGGATCAAAATTTTTCGTGGAATATCACCCAAGGGCTTTAAGTGGCGTGCCGCGTGGATGCCACCCGGACTCATGGCCCTTAGATGCCATGATTTTAACGGAATCCCACTTTTGAGCCATGCGGGGTCCACCACTTACTTCCCGTTGCGAGTAATGAGGCAGTTTGGTAGCCTACAGACAGTCCCCGAGGACATGGCACGGACTAGGTTCGAACACACTTGGCGGGAGGATCAGACGTCCGTAGATTGCCAAAGTGATATCCAACAGGTCCTATCCGCATGGCGCACTGCGGTCACAGAGCTACCTTACTTTCCCGAACACCCTACTCAGGATGAACGGGATTTTCGGGCTACGGAAGAGTACATCCTCCGTTTCTACCGACGGAGTTCGTTAGTACATGAAGATTCCACCGACTCTCCACAACTTGAGGATAGCACACCATATGGGGCACCCACAACTTCGAGCATCGCCGTCCAAGCGGAACTCACTAGCCTCAGGTCTGAGAGGGACCGCCTTCGTTGGGAGGTCGCTGAGAAAGATGAGCAACTCATCGATCAGCGCCAGCTTCAAAGGGAGCTCGTCCAAGCACGCACCGAGTTACAGAGACGTGATCAGGAGTTGGCACGTGCGAACGCTACCTTGGAGAGGTCCAAGAAGAGGACCCATGGAGGTCCCCACCCATCTTAGGATAAATATCTCCACTAGGCTTTCGCCTGGAATTGGTGTTTTCCGTGGCAATGTTCACTTGTGCCCCGAGCGGGATGGAAGATCGACTTAAGGATTTATTTTCCAAACTGCATTGTATTTTAAACTCTTTGAATCAATGCGAACGACAGCATTAGCTTTCAAAACCCATGCATTGCATACATTTGATATATTTATTGTCTTGCGGCTACAACGCATTTCCGCGCGATAGACAAGTTGTGCCGACCTTCGCGGGTAGACCACTTGCGGTCTTCACCTCTCCATGGCAAGACGTGCTATGACCAGAGGCCGTCCAGCCCGGCCACCCACCCCGCACGATAGGCGAGTCGTGCCCACTTTAGCGGGCAGGCCACTCGCGGCCTTCACCCTTCCTCCACAGCAAGACGACCTGTGGCCCGAATGCCGATCAACCTTCCCAGGCGAAGTTAACCAACACTAACTTCTTCCTAACAGAGAGTGTCACTGCATGATCGGACGCACGTCCCTCCGCGTGACCCAGCGCATCTACCAGCGATCGAGCGCGCCTCACACATGTCCAAGCATGTTCACACCAACTCATACATGCCTGCTCAACGTATCAATGCATGTCTCTCGGTGTGCTCGCACGACACCTACCAGGCCAGTTCGCTTCCCTACACACTTGCATTGAAATGCTGAACGGTTCATGCTCCTTCATTGTTTTCTTTTCCCATTGCAGGAAATTCTCAACAAGAAGACAGCCTGAATACTAAGCGACCACAATTGAGACAACAAACGTCTCCCATCCATCCAGCTCCTTGGGATTTCAACACTAAGTCCCCATCCCTGCTCCATAGAGCAATACCGCAAGCAAATCAGCGTCACTGCATTGCAGCGCCTTGCGCTATTCCTCAGCATTGACCTTTGCTCTTACATCTCTTGCATTTTCCTATCGAGCATGCATTTACTGCATCGGACCTCAGTTCTGCATTTACTGCTTTCGGGCCTTGGCCCAGCATTTACTGCTTTTGGGCTTCGGCCCCGCATTTACTGCTTTCAGGTTTTGACGCCTCGCATTTACTGCTTTCAGGCTCATCTGAAATCCAAAATCGACTTGGATACAAATTCATCCAAGCGATACTTCAAGGAGCAAGTCTAATCTTTCCACAACAAAGACAGAAAGTGACAGCTCCACAAACAGAGCATGACCCAACTCTCCATCGCAGACCAGCACGGTCATGCCTCCGATCAAAGAATGGATCTCATCCACCTCCGTTGTGATCACCGACTAAACACAGGGGCAACACGCGCAGTTTTCTTTAAACTCTCTGTTGCTTTCATTCAAATGCATTCCCACAAATAGGCTCCCGACATGAACAAATCCTTCAATGGAGCATTAGGACAGTCTCGAAGACGCCCTATCGGTTCTGTTGGACCTGTTCGACTTACCTGTCCTCGTGGGACTCGGCTTCTCCAGCCTTCCCTAGGACGGCTGCGCATGCCTACTCGCAATTAGGGAAAACATGCTTATGTGACCTCAGTCAGGGTCTAACCACTCCAGAGTGGTGATGACTACATTCCCGGAAACAAATGTCGTCCACACGCGACACCCCATGGGTCGTGTGCGGGACAAAAGGGATTTTCCCATGGGTCCACCCCATATTTCTTACCGCATACTCCACCGCACAATCGCCTAACACACCATCTTCTTTGTCATCTTTTACAGGGACACGCCGGTCACAGGCGAAGAATGATGCATAGGTTCACGCCTTTTCGAGAACTCCTCTCGAGCCTCCTCCCTTATACTTTGACAGGGAAGGGGCTCGGCATGGAGGTACCCCCTACAAAGCTAAAGACAAAAACAACTGAGCGAGCCTTATGCCATCAACGCAACGATTTCAGTTGACATTGACGACATGAGACGGCCAGGGGCGACAGTTGCACAAACCACCCACCACGAGTCACATCGACGATAGAAGACCAGAGCATTCGCGTTCAACGCTTGCACCGAGACCACCTCGGACATCATCCACCCACGAAAAGCATTTCCAAGCGACGTACACTGGGGCATCCCCGGTTGAAGTTCGCACTAGCACAACTTTTCCAAGCGACGTACACTAGGGCATCCCCGGTTGAAGTTCGCGCCAACACAACCTCGGCAAGCGACGTACACTGGGCCTCCCTGGTTGAAGTTCGCCCCGAGGTCGCCATCGTGGGTCACTCCAGCAAGTGACGTTGGAACGCTCCTGGTCATTTGCGTTAAGTCCAGGCCTCCTCCACAACAAGCATCAAGACAACTCCGGCCACTGATTCCCTAGGGCAAATTTGTATTTTCCTTCTAGACAATAGGGGAATTCACCTGAAGAGATTGCAAGGGAAAATGACACGAAGTTCAACTTTCGAGTGCACGGGAGTCAAAATTCCAAGAAAGCCGGTCCTCACAAAATAGGGCTAGCAACACACAACAAGTCTCCACGAGGCGAAGCACACCAAAGTGGCCTCGGCGATACAAAGTCGAGGAGTTTCAAACAAAGACACGGGGCACAAAACAAACCCCAGCTGCAAGAAAAAAAACAGAGCGAAAAGAAGCGGGAAAAACCCGCCAATGAAGAGAGAGAGAAAAGATGCAGGAAAAACCTGCCAATGAACAAAACAAGGCACCGCCGAGATTTAAAACTCCGGCACCGCCAATTCAAAAGCAGTCAATAAACCCCGACAAAAAGGGGAGCAGCAAACACAACTCCTTGACGGAGACAGAAAACAATGCACTCGGAGGTTGAATCCTTCAAAATCTTCGCCCTTGCAAACTCGAGAGATAAAAGAATCGAGCCCGCTAGGTCGAAAACCCCTTTTGGGGCGGCCTAGGCAAAAGATAGGGTAAAAGAGAGGCACGACCGAAAACCCTTTGGGGCGGTCGTGGCAAAAGGAGAGCTCTTCCCCTTTAGGTTGAGAGGTGCGGCCCCGAGGTGGGTGATCGTAGCAAAAGGAGAGCAAAACGAGAGATAAATAAAATTGCCCCTAGTCTCTCACACATCGTGTGGACAAGAGATCCCCAAGGGAAGTGGCCAGTTTATCTATTCCAACACGATCCCCGATCGGCTCTCCAATACCACTCAACCGTCCAAGAGGGAACCTTCCTCAAGCACAGTGGGTAACTGAATATGCCGTCCAAGCAGTTCAGTGCAACCTACACAACAGAAGGACGAAGAAAAATGGGGGTACATCTCATTGCAGGCGTGAACCCGTGTATCCTTTTAGCCTGCGGGCAACATGCTTCCCAAGCTTTCTCTTTTCACTTTGTCTTTGCATAACTCCGAATGGGTCACAGCCACCCTTCAACAGGCTATCACAGAGCCAAAATCCCAGACATTCCTCTCCAAGAGTCTAGTCACAACGCTTTGGAAATGGTCAGACCGAGTCTGACCAAATCTGAATAGAAATCCCCAAGCGGGTTGCAAATGCAGCGCCCTACTGTACCCTATTGAGAAGGGTTCAAAGCCGACGGGCGCGTCGAACAAACGATAGAATTGCTAGGGCATCGTCGGGGAAGTCTCGATATGCCCAATACATAGCTAACGGGAGCCCCTGGAGGCCTCGCATCTAGGCCTCCGAGAACGGGACCTACTTATACTGTCAAAGCAAAAATCTTCATGGGTTGTTTAGGTGACCCAAAACTGAAGATCTGCGTGTCGCAACAACATTTTCATGCTTACCTGTGTCCATTACTTGTTAGTATTTCTAACATGATTTACTAGTAATGTCAGGATCACAGGTACTACAAACAGCATGAACTACGACAGACTCTGATTCCTAGTTCCACGGGATACGTAGGCGCTCTGTCTTAGAGCTCGAGTCTCGCAATACAAGACGCCGACTTTTGGCGAACTTCTTGCAGGTCAAAGCATGACCGCCCAAGCAGCAGAGCTGGCCTCCGACAAAGCACAATCATTCCTCAGCAGCAAAGTCGGTTTCCGGCAGCCCAATAGGTAACCGCCTAGCGGCGAGCCCGGCTTTCGGCAGATCAAACACATCACTGCCACAGAGGTAAGGCTTCAGTGAAATGACTTCGTCCCAGCATCAACGCTTGCCTCCGACAAATCAACGCTCCTTGGAAGATATCTCCCCAAGATCGATTCATCTCTACTTCATGTGACGGATGACAATCTCAACCCAAGAGGAGAATCTTCAGAGCAGCACTCCAGGCACTCAGTTGCATCGCAATCAGTTGGCAAATAACGAAGCATTTTGCCACCACATCGATTGCAACATGGACGAAATCAACGAGGGAAGGAACACAATGATTCCTTCCACACCTCACACCACTCCCCAGTGTTTGCATTTACTTCTCACACATTTATTTCTGCAATGCACTTTCATTAGCGTGCACCCTCTCAAGACCGCAGTGCACATTTATTTCTGCAATGCACTTTCATTAGCGTGCACCCTCTCAGGACCGCAGTGCACATTTATTTCCGCAATGCACTTTCATTAGCGTGCACCCTCTCAGGACCGCAGTGCACATTTATTTCCGCAATGCACTTTCATTAGCGTGCACCCTCTCAGGACCGCAGTGCACATTTGCACATTTCCGCAATGCACTTTCATTAGCGTGCACCCTCTCAGGACCGCAGTGCACATTTATTTCCGCAATGCACTTTCATTAGCGTGCACCCTCTCAGGACCGCAGTGCACATTTATTTCCGCAATGCATTTTCATTAGCGTGCACCCTCTCAGGACCGCAGTGCACATTTATTTCTGCAAACTTTCATTAGCGTGCAAGGCTCAGTGCACATCGCAAGTCCACCGGGTAGGCGCCTTTGAACTATGCAGTTCATTCGGTATGCGCCCCGTGCATATTGCAAATCCCCTCGTGCACATCAAGTCCACCGGGTAGGCGCCTTTGAACCATGCAGTTCATTCGGTATGCGCCCCGTGCATATTGCAAACCCTTCGGGTCAGTCCCGACTACCTTTCTGCATTGGGGTCAGTCCCCTTCGGGTCAGTCCCGATTACTTTCCTGCATTGGGGTCAGTCCCCTTCGGGTCAATCCCGATTACTTTTCCTGCATTGGGGTCAGTCCCCTTCGGGTCAGTCCCGATTACTTTTCCTGCATTCGGGTCAGTCCCGATTACTTTTCTTGCATTGGGGTCAGTCCCGACTACTTTTCCTGCATTGGGGTCAGTCCCCTTCGGGTCAGTCCCGACTACTTTTCCTGCATTGGGGTCAGTCCCCTTCGGGTCAGTCCCGATTACTTTTCGTGCATATTGCAAACCCCTTCGGGTCAGTCCCGATTACTTTTCTTGCATTGGGGTCAGTCCCCGTCGGGTCAGTCCCGACTTTAATTGCCCGTTTCAGCTTTGTTCCGAACTCTACATGTTTATTGTGCACATCTCACCATATTCCCTCTTATTAGGTACAACATCCTACATATCCAAAACAAAAAGGAGAGGGCCATATAGGAAATTCCATTTTGATCATTGCTATCAAACTGGGGTGCTTTTGAAATCTTTGATTGCATCCTCTATTCGAGCAAGCAGTCAAAGAGGGGCAAGCTGTCAGCACCCCATTTTGGCTCACCATTCCAAACAATGATATTAGCAATGACCCAAGCCACGACTTGAGCAGAATACAGAAAACGGCTCGGCAGAGCAAGAAATCACTATTCATCCTCAAGTTGGCAAAATTGAGCAAATGGCCCATGGACATGACAGAAGGACTCTAGGGGTCACCAAAGGGGAACAGAGCGACCAAAGAACTCAACAATGTCCAAAACCGGCGTTTTCAGTGTACTACACGGACGACACTATTTTCCGATAGTTCGCTCGGCCGTCGGAAGATAGTGAATATTGGACTCCAAAAATCCACACCAGTGCCAAAAAGATGAAAAGTGTCCCCAAAGGCATTTTTCAAATCATCTGCTCTATACAGAACAATTTTCTGTATACAGACAACTTTTCAGTGGAAGTCCAAAAATGCCGGTTTCCTGGAGAAAAGTTAATTCCAAATATCAGACGCGGCCATGCCCCATCAACACACAGAGTATGAACAACGCTTCAGATTGTCTTTTGGAAGTCACACAGACACTTCAAATGACTTCCGAACGACAAAACAAGCATACCCCTCTTCAGAAGAGCATAGCCGGAGAAGGGTCTGATGGAATTACGGCAAACGAAGTTCATACCGCATTGCCCAGAAAACTCTAGCAGACATTCACAATTGGGCAAAACAAACAGCAAAACCCCTCGCGGTTTCCCGAGTAACCTCCGAAGAGCGGAAATGACCATTTTTAGTGGAAATCCATATCCGAGGTCCTCTTTGGGGAAACTTAACTCCGAATGCTTACGTTACACAATGCTAGCCTTCTCAAGGCTCAATGTGGAATCGTTGGAATAAATCACACGACTCACCTAGACCTCCCGAGCAGTGCTTTAGAGGTCTCAGATACACTTTTCAAGTCCTTGGAGGTTTGATCTCGACAAACAGAGATTACAGTAATCTCCGGAGTGCCCAAGCAACTCAGAAATCATCCTGAGAAATCCAGTTTCGACCTCCTAGGACGTCTCCGGCCCCACGTTAGCATTACCGGCTTAAGGGATAATTGTTCACGTTGTCTGACAATTTATGTCAAAATGACCAACGTGAGATGCGGACACAAGATATGCTGTCAGAAGCGGACAACTTCGCCCTGGTCACTTGCAATGAGCAAAACCGGATTCCGAGCCTCGCACACATCCGGGACATTTCTCCATGAAAAATGTCAATCTCGGGCTCATTAACTCCGTTTTCTCGCGTATATCGACAATTCGACGTTCAATTCGAACCACGAACTTCGAATGCGCGACCAATCGAGACCCGAACTTTGGCCCGAACTTACCTCGCGACCCGTGGGACCCACGGCCAACTCATTGCCGCTTCACCCATGCCCATTGCCCTCCATGTCTCTTGTCATCTTCTTCTTCAAGCCAAGAAGACAACTTGCATTTGTCTTCCTTTTGCAAAATATCTAAGAGTTTCAATTCAACACTCCAACTTCCCATCCAAGCCATCAATGCTCTTATCTCTTCTCCATTAATGCAATGGATGAGGATTGAGCTTGATATTTCCTTAAGAAATTCGGATTCCACTAATCCATGGCCCTAATTGCACTTTTCTTCACTAATCTTGCATTTAAGCTGTTCTATATATTGTCCAAATGTCATTAACTTAAGGACACCTTAAAAACACTCTCTCTCTAGCATTTCTCACTCTTCAAAAGCTCTCAAACTCCATAGCAAACCGCAGCAAGCTTCAGCCATTTCCAGCAAGCAAAACCAAGCAAAACCGGGCAAAGTCTTAAGTCGGAATCCATCCCGGCTTGAATCCAAACTTTACCAAACTTCATATCCCACATGTTTTCGAGCCCCTCTATCCATTTCTGAACTTAGATTTTAAGTTTGAAGCCTCTAAGCCATAGAACCAGCCTTGAACAAAATCTGGACAGATTTGGTCCTTCTCGGGTAAAAAATGTCAAACCGGGTTTCAAGCCTTTCCAAGTCGGTTTGAGCTACCAAAACCCATCAAACACCTCCCCACACAACCCTAGGGTGTCAAGAAGTCAAGAAATCCAAGAAACACCCGTCGGTTTAACCCCAGGAAGAAGAAACAGCCCGACTGCCCAGTCGGGTCGAAATTTCTGACTGTTTGTGCGGTTTTCTTGCAGATCGGGTCGATCCGAGACTCTTTTCGGAAAACGACCACCACAGCCACCTCCAGAGGTGAGTTAGCAGTCGGGAGCCGTTGGCCTTGCTCAAAAATTCCATCGGGAACCTCCGTAGCAACGTCCGACCCGACTGGTGCCAGACGGGTCCGAATTTCCAGACGTACTCTGTTTTCCGTGATTTTTGCAGGGCTGTACGGGTCGACCCGATAACTCTGGGACCAAACGACCACCACAGTCACCTCCGGGGGTCAGTTAGGAGTCAGGAGCCACTGACCTTGCCTCAAAATTCCATCGGGAGCCTCCGTGGCGACGTCCGACCCGACTTGTGCCAGTCGGGTCTGTCCAATATTTCAGCCGGGTCTGTTTGATGCCATTCGGGTCTGTTCAACGGAAAACAGCTCAAAACCGACCCATCAACGGTCCAACCCGACTCTTGAAGGTCCCATCCCGCATCTCGGGACTAGTTGGAGCTCTCGGGTGACCAGCGTCCGTCACCGAGCGTCACCGAGCGTAGCCAGCGCCCGTCACCGAGCGTCACCGAGCGCAACCCTCGAGCGTCACCAGCGTCCGTCACCGAGCGTCACCGAGCGCAACCCTCGGGCGTCACCAACGTCCGTCACCGAGCGTCACCAGCGCCACCCGCACCCATCACCAGCACACCCGGGCCCGTCACCCGCGCACGCCCGTGCTCGTCATCCAGCGCCACCCGCGCCCATCACCAGCACACCCGTGCCCGTCACCCGCGCACCCCTGTGCTCGTCATCCAGCGCCACCCGCGCCCATCACCAGCACACCCGCGCCCGTCACCCGCGCACGCCCGTGCTCGTCATCCAGCGCCACCCGCGCCCATCACCAGCACACCCGCGCCCGTCACCCGTGCACGCCCGTGCTCGTCATCCAGCGCCACCCGCGCCCATCACCAGCACACCCTTGCCGGTCACCCGCGCACTCCCGGGCTCATCATCCAGCGCCACCCGCGCCCGTCACCAGCGCCCGCCCGCGCCCGTCATCCGCGCACGCCCCGCGCGCGCGCACGCCCGCGCCCGTCACCCGCGCCCGTCCGTGCCCGCCATCCGCGCACGCCCGCGCCCGTCACCCGCGCACGTCCTTGCCCAACACCAGCGCTTGTCAGTGCCCACCAACGCCCGTGCACGTCCACCCTTGCGCCCGAATACCCTTTTAAGGGTTCCACCGAGTCACCCGACTCTCAAACACTTCCCCGACTCTTTCCTCGTATTCCGAGGCTAGGTAAAACACTTCTGACTTAGAGGAGTTAGGACTTTTTATATTTTTGCATGGCTATGGAGTATTATGGTGTTTCATGCATGTTTCATTTGCAAGATTTAATTTTTATGCAATTTTATGTTATATTATGCACGTACACTATCTTCGGACTTGCTACCATGTCGGAAAGGGGCTTGGATCATCATAAAGAAGACTATCCCGACCCTATTATGGCACATTAAGTCTCGACCAATTCTCTAAAGGAGAGGGTTGAGATTTAAATTGCTCTTTTCGGGTTAAGATCGGTCTCCTTAGCCTATTCAAGTTAATTTCCGAGTTTGTTTATCATTATTGCATGCATGAAGCCGGTGTTATGTTATCCTTTTCCTTAATTAACACGTTTGTGAATGTTTGTATGTTTGAATGAGCTAAACAAATCGTGATAACGCCGGCTTTTGTTAAAAAAGGGTGCTATTTATCACGGTTGATGTTTGAGCATGCGAGAAATAATTAAACCACGATTAGGAAATCATTCGTGACTCGGATAGAGCCATGAGAACCTTCGGCCACCCTTCATAAGATGAAGCCGAGGGCTTCTTGGCCTTCCTTGGGTCAAGAATGAGTTCCTTATCTCAAGTTTAATTTGTTGATCGGATGATGTGAAGTTTTACTTCAATGTCTTTACGATTCCCATTAAAATATCATGTAAAGACTCTTTCAAACGAAGCATGCATGGATTCGAGTATCGATGACTCATTCGGGTCCATTTGGTTATGAGGATAGTTTCGGTCATTAGACCAAATTATCCTCGATCCTTATGGAATCGTCTTGGTCGTCGAGTCGCGAATCGTTTTCACAATTAATGCATTCGGCACAACCCTTAAGCATTAATGCCACAAACTGGTTAATCGGGACGCTCACACGATTAAACTCACTTCACACTGATAAAGTTTACCCGAATTGGACATTAATTGATAACTCGCGTCGACGAGTCGTCAAAGGACGTTGGTGCCCTTTTCAAACTTATCAATTTCAAAACCCGAAACGCGCGGTCCGATGTAGCATGGATGTCTGGAAAGGGCTTCTGTGTCTCAACTTGAGTTTTCACTTGATTCCAGGTAACTCATGTCAAGATACGGAAGATCTTTCTGGATCACTTCCGGACAGATCAACCGATTCTTTGGCTTTTTCAGGGTTCTTGCACAACCCTGGATGATCCAGGGAATCGGTCGACACCGGCTACAGGCCGAGGTGGCCCGCACTGTGATGTTTCCCCTTTTTTCTGAAAACCATTTTCAAATAAAGGGCAAAATCATCTTTTCACAACCCCGCGACATCTTTAGGGTTAGCATAATAGAAACACTACAGTACGGGATAAGAACGGGCTACCTGTTCAGGTGCAGGTTCATCTGCATAGCCTTTTCTTATCTAACTGATGAGTTTCTGCGATCCTAACATAGACTCGGGTAACTAGAACAGTTGATCCTTGTCAGAAAACCTGTGAAATGCTGATTAACCTTTCACTCGACCTAACCAAACACTAGATAATGGTTAGGAGGAATTCTAGATTCCAAATCTAGAGTCAAAACACGAGTTTGGTTAATTCAGTGGTAATTCAGTGTCACAATACAGAACAACTGTAAAAGCGATTCACACACCTGAGATTTGACTCTCTTTGTCAAGTTCTCAAAACAAAGCCGAATGCTGAAACATTGGCATATGTTTGATTGTTTAGCATATGGCATTTGCTTGCAAAAACACCCCTGGGTTAATAATCTGTTAATTCACGTAAACAAGACAATAACAAACACTTTGTCTGTTATTAACCTGTTGCTTGTTATCTTTCTGCACCTGTTTGCCATGCGGGTCGGGCCTGACCCCTAGGCCGAATAATATTAGGGTTCAACGCCCTAATCATCGAGCACAGGGTCCAACACCCTAATCAACACTCACAGGGTCCAACGCCCTATTCAGTGAGAGCGTTCATTGAATTTCAGTTCTTCGGTCTTTCCCTAAACTCACGGTGAGTTAGAGTGGAATAATAACCGAACACGAAACGACTGGAATTCGACCCTTTTGCAATTTGTATTTATTGTTTTTGAGAGCATTGTAAGGATTCTATTTGGTGCATTTATTCTGTAAGAATTCCAGTCGGTGAGCGAACGGTCCGAGAGTCGAATTAATCGAATCGGTCTAATGCTTGCCCAGACACAAGTAAATCCAAGATCTCGCGGTTTTGGTTCACGCAGGGATTCAACCTCCATGGTTCGATGAATTGTAACGCAAGATTGTGAACCAATTCCCTGACACACAGATTTACTTCTCTCTTGGCTTCTCAACCGACATCGTTTAATTCATCGAGTTTCCGGTGTCAAAACGTGCGAGCCGAGTGCAGCTTAATTCACGCGGTAAATAATAAAACATGCAAGCCTAGCAAACCAGAGTACCGAAAGGGCGTGCGGGATATAGGCCCGCACGTAACATGAACCCCCGAACACGGATTTTCCGGTTCCGCACAGATCAAGGCCTTAACAACAAACTAGGTGTTCCATACCCCTAGACCCAGGGTAACTTATCCGCCCTCGACCTCCGGGTCGTAAAATGATAAGTGGCGACTCCTTCTCTCACGCGTGTCCGTCACGCGTCCCCGCGGAAAGGTGGACGTTCCGACCAAGCCGCGCGATCCAAAAGCGCGCGATGCGGGCCCCGACGAGAGTCAACATTCGGGTCCGTACAGGTGTGATAGGATGTGATAGGAAGTGAAAGATGTGAGGGAAAATTCAAATTTGTGGATGGGGGGCTTGGAGTCGCCGGGTGAGCCGCCGGCCAAGGGAATTAGCCGCAGCTTGGGGCTATCATGTCGGAGCCGAGGGTTGAGCCGTGGCTTGGGGTTGAGCCGCGGCTTGATGGCTTGGCTTGGCTGAGCTGTGGGTCCCATTCGATTGAGAGAAAAGCCAGAAAATGCTTGAAACTTGATTGAGCTCGCATTCGACCTCCAATGTCCAATTAATTTGAAGATTTGGAATGCTTGAACGACGAGGATTTGAATGAGCCTAATATCGCCATGCGTCGTGTGAACGGACGTTCGGGCGACTCTGTGCCTCGAGAGTCGATTTTGCCCTGTCCCTCGGTCCCCGATTGCTCTTTGCGCATCCTGACATTCGTTTCGGTGGCCCTTATGCCCTGTGGGGGATCGTTGGCTCGTCGCCCTCGGCCGAAGACCGTTGGCCCGGGAAGACCTAGGGGCTTTGACCGGGGTTTTCTCAGTGTTCCCTGAATGTCTTGAGGTGCTCAAGGCTCGTTGTGAGGTGCTCGGGGATCGTTGTGATCTCTTTTCTTCGTGGACGTGCCCCGGAGGCTCGTCGGGAGACGTTCATGACCACTGAAACGTCCCTCGGGAAACCGAGCCGAACTCCGGAAGGTTATCATGACCACTGAAACCCTGCTGGTCCCTGGGTGCCTGTAGGCCCGTTTTGAGGGGCCGTCCGCTTGTCAGTGAAGCGGGCCCCGGGAGCTCTGTTAGAAAAGGCGTCCGTGAGGGATTGGGGCGTCCCGGCTCATGTGGCAGGCCCTAGAAATGCGCCCGGACGTGTTGTTGGTCACTTTGGCACTGAGAGGGATTTTTGGAGCCCCATATTGGGCACTTTTCGATGCTTCGGTGACTCAATGATGAATAGTGCCACAATGCCAGCTCCGTTGTTTTCGGGGTTCTTTGTCTATAAGTTCTTCCGACTGCTCTCTTCGGCTTTTTTAATGGACCCAGCTCTTCTTCTGTGGTTTATGACTCTGTGCCCGCATGTTCGCCTCTGATTGCCGGGAGATGAATAGTAACCCGGGCTTTGATCGGGGATCCTCGTGTAGGAAGCCGGTGGGCCAAAATAGGGTGCTGACAGCTTGCCCCTCTTTGGTTGCATGCTCGGTTAGAGGATGTAGCCAAAGACCATAATAAGCATCCCCTTTTTGGTCACGGCGACCGCTCTGTTGTAGCTTCCCCGTGGCTGCTCGCGCCCTGCTTGGATGTATTGGGATATTGCTGGAAATTAAGACTGGGACGGACCCGAAAGAAACTGGGATAGACCCGAAAGAAAACAGGATGAATCTGAAAGAAACCAGGGTAGACCTGAACAAGAAATTAGAAGCCGGGATGGACCCGAGGGGCCAGGATGGACCTGAACTGGAATATAAAAGCCGGGATGGACCCGAGGGGCCATGATATACCTGAACTGGAATTTAAAAGCCGGGATGGACCCGAGGGGTCAAGATAGACCTGAACTGGAGTTTAAAAGCCGGGATGGACCCGAGGGGTCAGGATAGACCTGAACTGGAGTTTAAAAGCCGGGATGGACTCGAGGGGCCAGGATAGACCTGAACTGGAATTTAAAAGCCGGGATGGACCCGAGGGGCCAGGATAGACCTGAACAGAAATTTAAAAGCCGGGATGGACCCGAGGGACCAGGATAGACCTGAACAGAAATTTAAAAGCCGGGATGGATCCGAGGGGCCATGATAGACCTGAACAGAAATTTAAAAGCCGGGATGGACCCGAGGGGCCAGGATAGACCTGAACTGGAGTTTAGAAGCCGGGATGGACCCGAGGGGCCAGGATAGACCTGAACTGGAATTTAAAAGCCGGGATGGACCCGAGGGGAATTTGAAAACTGAGATAGACTCGAGACACTTGTTCGAGGATAGCGTAAAGCGTCAGGCGACATGGCTTGCTTGGTGTTTGGTTATGGATTGCTTCATGCGCGGCGACTAATGATGATCTCTTATCGCTCGTCCTTTCTCTGAACATCGTCGATTCGGGCGGTGCGGCGCATCCCTCGACGATTCCCAAGTCTTCGAGAACACGGCTTGCCACATGAGGCAGACGTGAATCCGTCGACGGGGAGCGTCCCCTGGGGTTACTGATCGTACCTGTACAGGGGAAAGAGAAGCCTACAAAGGATGTCAGCTGCGTAAAATCGTTTAGACTACGACGCATAAAGGAATCTATGTAAAGATGTGTTGGGGACATGATATTGGTGGCCATTTGGAGGGTGGCCGCGTCCCTATCGAAGAATAGCTTTTCTGAGACGGATAACCCGTAGAATTATGTGCATAAAGGTAATGGGAGGGATCTTGGGGGATCCTCCAAATCAAGGATACGTCGATTCGACCCCGTTCTAGGGCGAGTCTCGAGCCTGGAGAGTCAAAGAGAGTTTGCTTGGGTCGGAGAATGCCGAACCACTACTCGGTGCAGCTTCACGGAGAAGTGTTGCCATTCTTTCGTGGTCGAGCTGATATTGTCCCCTAACTTTTGCCTAGGCCGCAAAATGCGTGATGACCTAGCGGGGTGCCTTATTTGATCTTTCTCACATAAATGCTCACCTTTTGCTGCGGTTCCCCGTGTTTGGGTGAGACCGCACCCCTCAGGTCCTCTAACTTTTGCCTAGGCCGCCTCGAAGAGGTCTTTGACCTAGCGAGGAAATGATTTATGCTCTCCTTTTGTCGCGACTCCCCTTTGCGGGATTTTAAGTCGTGCCACTCGTTCCCTAGCTTTTGCCTAGGCCGCCTCGAAAAGGTTTTCGACCTAGCGGGAAAGTTTATTTTTTTCTCTCAAGAAAGCTTAATATTGGACAAATGGCGGGAGTTGATGCTCGTCTACGGAAACAAAAATGTCTTACAATAAGAACAGGCACGGGGCCCAGCGGATAAAGAATATACAAGCGCTCACGGATAATACTTCTTGATGGAGTCAGCGTTGACAGGGAGGGCGTTTTCGGTGCCATCCATATCGCTCAGAATGACCGCTCCTCCAGAGAAGACCTCTTTGACGACGAAGGGGCCGTCGTATTTGTACGAGAACTTCCCTCGAGAGTCTGGCGTGACATGTAGGACTTTCCTCAAAATGAGGTCGCCGGGGTTGAAGTCGCGGTGGCGGACTCTCGCGTTAAAGGCTCGAGCCATTCTTTGCTGGTAGCACTTTCCGTGGCATAGCGCCTTCAGCCTCTTTTCATCAATGAGGTTCAGTTGCTCGTATCGCTGTTTTGCCCACTCAGCTTCTGCAAGTTCGGCCTCGGCGAGAATCCTCATGGAGGGGATCTCCACTTCGATTGGGAGGACGGCCTCCATGCCATAGACTAGGGAGTACGGGGTTGCCCCGGTTGAGGTCCGTATGGATGTCCGGTACGCCAGGAGTGCATAGGGGAGCATCTCGTGCCAATCCTTGTAGTTCACCGTCATTTTCTCGATGATCTTTTTGATGTTCTTATTCGCCGCTTCCACCGCACCGTTCATTTGGGGACGGTGTCAGCACCCCATTTTGGCCCACCGGCTTCCCACACGAGAATCCTCGATCAAAGCCCGGGTTACTATTCATGACCCGGCAATCAGAGGCAAATAGGCGGGCACGGAGTCATGAACAATGAGAGAAGAGCTGGGTCACTGAGAAAAGCAAAGGAAAGCCATCGGAAGAACGAACGGACAAAGAACCCCGAAAACGGCAGAGCTGGCACTGTGGCACTATTCATCACTGAATCACTGAAGCACCGAAAGGTGCCCAATATGGGGCTCCAAAAATCCCTTTCAGTGCCAAAATGACCAATGACACGTTCGGGCGCATTTCCGGGACATCCTGCTTAAGCCGGGACACCCCGATCCCCCACGGACGCCTTTTCTGACAGAGCTCCCGGGGTTCGCTCCACTGGCAAGCAAACGGCCCCTCAAAACGGGCCTACAGGCACCCAGGGACCACCAGGGCCGGGGAACAAGCTTCAAACAACCTTCCAGAACTCGGCTCGGTCTCCCGAAGAACGTTTCAGTGGTCACGAACGCCTCCCGGCGAGCCTTCGGGCATTTCCACGGAAAGCAGAGACCACAGCGATCTCTAAGCACCTCACAATAATCCCCAAGCACCTCAAGGCATTCAGGGCACACTGAGAAAATCCCGGTCAGAGTCCCTAGGTCTTCCTGGGCCAACGGTCCCCGACCGAGGACGACGAGCCAACGATCACCCACGGGGCAAAAGGATCGCCAAAACGAATGCAAGAATGCACAAAGATCAATCGAGGGTCAAGGGACGCTAAACTCCACTCCGAACGTCCGAACAGGGCAAAACCGACTCCCGAGGCGCCGAGTCGCCCGAACGTTCGTCCACACGACGCATGGCGATATTAGGCTCATTCAAATCCTCGTCATTCAAGCATTCCAAATCCATAAATTAATTGGACATCGGAGATCGGACGCGAGCTCAATCAAGTCTCAAGCATTTTCCGGCTTTTCTCTCAATCAAATGGGACCCACAGCTCAGCCAAGCCGAGCCATCAAGCCGCGGCTCAACCCCAAGCCACGGCTCGCCCACAATCAGCCACGGCTCCGATTGGACAGCCCCAAGCCGCGGCTTCCCCTTCCATGGCCGGCGGCTCCACCTCCCAAGACACTCCCTCCACCACACATTTTGAATTTCCCTCACATCCATCACCTCCCTCCATCCATCCATCACACCCATCACCCCTCTTGCTTCCCCTACACACTATGTGACACATTCCCCTCCCTAATTCCATTGGGAATTTCGGCAGCCCCTATAAGCTCCCCTTAACTACACTTAGCTCATCTTAATCAAGCCATTAGCACATCCTATAAGTTCCCATTGATCATTAGACTTAATCACCTCTCCATTCTCCTTCTCTCTCAAGCCAATCTCTCTCCAAAAACCTATCAAGCTCTAGCCCTCTCCCTCACTTTCGTTCAGCCCGTGCCAAGGCCGAAACCGGCTAAAATCGCCGGAAAACCACCCGGTATTCCGGTAACCACCCGACCCGACTTAAGCCAAAAATCATCAAACTTCCTAGCCTACATATTTCCCACCCCCTAAGTCCATTTCCGGGCTTAGATTTTCGATTTGAGGCCTCCAACACCCCGTTCCAGCCGCGAGAACTTTCGGGTCCCGAGACTTCCCTAGCCGTGCACACCGAGCAAGCCACGTGCCATTTCTTCCCACGACTTCGGCGAGTCGTGCCATCACGTTCAAAGGGTTCCTCACAACCCTCACTCTCCCCCGTGAAGAGGTGGTCACGGTCCGAGGGCCGATCAACCGTGCACAACCACCATTCACCCGTTTCTCTCTAACCGGGTTTTCCTCATTTGTACCGAGTTTTCTCTCACATTTTCGGGTTTTTTCAGGCCTTGGCACGCTGGGGTCTGCCCATGGTCGTGTAGATCCGTCTCTTAGGAGTCCAACGAACCCGGCCTTGCACCGTCCCGTGCCCGGAGCTCGCGTGCCGACCCATTTTTCCACGAACTGCCGCGGCTGCCAACATCCGGGTCAACCACCCGTGGCCTTCTAGCCGAGTCTTGCGACTCCCACGGCCACGTCCCCGACTCTTTTCCTCTTGCAACGGGGCCAGGTAACGTGCATCTACAACTTAGAGAAGCTAGGACCTCCGATCTTTGCTTGTATGAGGTGTCCGCACGTCCTAAAGACCCGTATGCATGAAAGCTTGTTTTTTTTCTTCCGGATCTATGCTCTCATGCACGCCATGCATCGTCACATACACGTTTCCTCTATTATGCACGTCCATATATCGTGTTAATGTGCATGCATTATGATAGGAGGGTCGGATCTAAGAAGAGGAGATCGACATAGACTCGAGGAGGCCCTAGAGTCTCTCGGCCGAACCTCATGGAGGAAAGCCGTGAGTCTCTTCGGCCCCCTAGGGTCCATGACCCTCTCCTCTTCCCGGATCAAGCCGTCTCTAGGTGCGAGAAGTCACTAACCTCGACTAAGGGGTGATTAGACGAAGGGAAACGGTTCGATTCCGAACGGGAGAGACTCCCTTGGCCGCGGGTTGAGCCATGGGACTTGTCAGCACCCTATTCACCACCCGACAATCAGGGGCAAATACGCGGGCACGGGTCACGAGCAATGGGAAGAAGAGCACGGTCTACCGAGAAGGGTGGAAGAGAGCAGTCAAAAGAACAAACGGACAAGGAATCCCCGAGACAGCGGAACTGACACTGAGGCACTATTCATCACCGAGTCACCGAAGCACCGAAAGGTGCCCAATATGGGGCTTCAAAAATCCCCCTCAGTGCCAAAGTGACCAACGAGATGTCCGGACACATTTTCGGGGCATCCTGCTTAAGCCGGGACACCCGATCCCCCACGGACGCCTTTTCTGACAGGGCTCCCGGGGTTCACTCCACTGACAAACAAACGGCCCCTCAAAACGGGCCCAAAGGGACCTTGGGACCATCAAAGTCGGGGAACAAGCTTCAGATGACCTTCCGGAACCCGACTCGGCCTCCCGAGGGACGTCTCGGTGGTCATGAACGTCTCCCGGCGAGCCTTCGGGAATTTCCACGGAAAGCAGGGACCACAACGATCTCTGAGCGCCTCACAATAACCCCGAGCACCTCAAGGCATTCAAGGCACACTGAGAAAATCCCGGTCAAAGTCCCTAGGTCTTCCCGGGCCTACGGTCCCCGACCAAGGACAACGAGTCAATGATCACCGACGGGGCAAACGGATCGCCGAAACGAATGAAAGAGTGCACAAAGGTCAATCGGGGTCGACGGACACTAAACTCCACTCCGAACGTCCAAACAGGGCAAAACCGACTCCCGAGGCGCCGAACCGCCCGGACGTCCGTTCACGCGACGCATGGCGATATTAGATTCATCCAAATCTTCGTCTTTCAAGCATTCCAAATCTTCAAATTAATCGGACATCGGAGGTCGGACGCGAGCTCAATCAAGTCTCAAGCGTTTGCCGGCTTTTCTCCTAATCGGATGGGACCCACAGCCTAGCCAAGCCAAGCCATCAATCCGCGACTCAACCCAAGCCACGGCTCAACCCTCGGCTCGGATTGGACAGCCCAAGCCGCGGCTCAAGCCTCTCCCACCGTCGGCTCCAACACACCCCCACCACACATTTGAATTTCCCTCCCATCCATCACCTCCCTCCATCCATCCATCACTTCCTATCACATCCTATCACACCCATCACTCCTTCCTTTCCTTTCCCCACACTCTACATGACACTTTCCCCACCCTAATCCTCCTTGGAATTTTCAGCAGCCCACTTAGGGCCCCCAAACCGCAATTAACTTCCTCTAACCAAACCATTAGAGCCTCCTATAAGTTCCCTAGCATCATTAGTTCTAATCACTTCTTCAACTCCACTCTCTCTCAAGCCAATCTCTCTCAAGAACTCTCTCAAACCTCAGCCCATCCCCTCACTTCCGTCCACCCCTTGCCAAGGCCGAAACCGGCCAAAACCGTCGGAAAACCACCCGGTATTCCGGTAACCATCCGACCCGACTTAAACCCAAAAATTCTCAAACTTCATAGCCTACATATTTCCTACCCCCTAAGTCCATTTCCGGACTTGGATTTTCGATTTGAGGTCCCCAAGACCCCGTTCCAGTCGAAATTGCAATCGGGTCCCGAGACCCTCACCGCGCGCACCGAACACTAACGGCGTGCCATTTCATCCCACGACCTCGGAGAGTCGTGCCATCACATTTAAAGGGTTCCTCACAACCCTCACCCTCCCCCGTGAAGAGGTGGTCACGGTCCGAGGGTCGACCAACCGTGCACGACCTCCGTTCTACCCATTTTCACTAACCGGGTTTCTTTTTTTTTTACCGGAACTTCTCTCGTCGTTTCCGACTTATTCAGGGTTCGGCACGCTCGGAGCTTTCCACGACCACCTAGATCTACCTCTTAGGAGTCCAACGAGCCCGACCCCGCACCGTGCCGTGCCCGGAGCTTGCGTGCCAAGCCGTTCTACCGAGACTAGCCGCGACTGTCTTCTCTCAGGTTGCTCACTACCGCAACTTCAAACCGAGTCTAGCGACTCCCAAGGCCACGTCCCCGACTCTTCTCCTCGTATACCGGGGCTAGGTAACGTTCCTTTACGATCTATACAAGTTAGAATCTTCGATCCTTTCTCATAGGATGTGTTCATGTGTTTTTAAAGACTCGAAATGCATGCAAGTTCCTATTTTTCTTTCGGATCTATCCATTCCATGCATTTTCATGCAACGTACGTCCATTATCTTTTCATGCACGACCTTGCCGTGCCTACATGGTGTCCAAGCTCGCATGTCATGACGGGAAACAACCCGGGTCCGGAGGGAAGAGATCCCCTTGGCCACGGGTTGAGCCACGGGACTCACGGCCGAGTCTCTAGGAAGAGACCCGTGAGCTTCCTTGGCCCACCCGTGGCTAGGTAGGTCTCCTCCTTCCCGAAAGGGGGTTGGTTCCCGTGTTTCTTTTACCGTTGAGCGTAGATAACGTGATAGCATGACGGGAAAAGGCCCAAATCGGGGCCGGAGAAGTCTTCCCGACTCATGTGAGCCATGGAAGCTCACGGCCTCCCTTGGAGGAATAGGGCCGAGAGCTTCCTCGGACCACACGAGTCCGGGAGGCTTTCTTCCGTCTCGAGACGGGTCGGTTCTCGTGTTTTATTTACTTCGTTATTAATCGAGTCGAGATCGTCTTGTTATTTTCGTTTAAATGTCTCGACTCATGCATGTTTGTGTGATTCCATGCAATTATGTTGTGGTGGTATCGAAATGACTAAAACATGTGTTATTATCGTGATTAACGTATTGTGTATGCAAGAAACGATTAGAATCGGCGCGGGAGATCGCTCAAAATTCGAGACGAGTCAAGGGTCACTCGGCTCCTTCCTTCGGGAGGTGGCCGAGAGTCCCCGGACACCTCTCGAATTTAGGCCGATCTCCCTAGTCGTTTCGGATCGCTCCTTGGAATTGGATGTCTTAATGTTCGGGTCTTGTTATTAGCTATGTGGTAGGCACGTGATTGGCGCGTTGATTGTGGATAATCACTCACCGAACCCGATGCCCATAATGTCGGACCACCATCATCGAATAATTTCACAAACGGGAAAACGGGACAAATCATCCGATTAATTAAATCATTTGGACTAAATAATTGGATTAATTGAACCCCCAACTTGTAAACGCATCGACGATTTATGGAATGGTGAGAATGCCCTTTTTCATCAAGATTCACAATTTCAAAATATCGAGGCACGTAACACGAATAGAATTGATGTCTAGCGAGTACTCACGTGCCGTGACTCGGGTCCGGGCCCAATTTGAGGCGGCCCGAGTCATGGCACGAGAGCCCTTCTTAGACTCCTTCGTGTGACGTGATCTCCCGTTTATACACGAACATTGCAATTCTATCATCCAAGGGTATAATCGTCATTCCGTGACTCGCCGATACCTTAGGCGTTAGGGGGTTGGAAACACCTCGATCTATGGGCGAGAAAGGGCAACCCGTTCAGGTGCGAGATTCATTCGCACGGCCCATTCCGTTCATTTTCGGTGTTTCTATCTTCCTATCGTAGATTCGGTGGTGAACCTTTTTATTTCAGTTGCAAAAGACGAAGAACCAGATTAATCATGTACTTGACTTAAACAAACATCAGATAATGAATAGGTGGAATGGTAGATTCCAATCTAGAGTCAAAACACGAGTTTGGCTAATTCGGTGAAACCACAGTGACACTTAACTGAATAAGAGTCATAAAACAAACACACATATGTAATTGGCTTAGAACCTTATCCTAGCCCGCCCTCTATGTTTGCCTAGCTTAGATGCATTGTTTGCCAATCAACCACAGGTAATAACTGATTAAGTCACGTACATTCGACTTAATACACCACTTGTCTGTATTCACCGACAATTGTCAGTTGTTGTCTGTATTGTGTCAGTTTTATCAGTTTTCTTCTGTTTTGTCTTTGCATATGATGATTTATCGCGATTCGGGCCCGAGCCCATAGGTTACGTGTTACACGGGGTCCAATGCCCCAAACTACCGAACACGAGGTCCAACGCCTCCTAATTCACCGAGCGCGTGCAACCCGAGTGCGGAATGGGATCTAGCCTCGATTCACTGTCACACTCCGAATGCGGCCTATGTGGAAGGCGGATTTGGATTGAGCGTGTGAAACGGGTTTAGATATCACCCGGGAGCTCGATCGGCCCATCGGACACAGTGGGAACCGACCGGTTCTCCCAAAGACCGTTGGATCGATCGGACCCAACCCCCGGCTCCTTGAGCCCGCGTTGCCTTAATTTGTTTATCGGTTATTCAAACTACACGGTGAGCCGGAGCGGAATATTGGCCCAATGCAAGCCGATCGGAATCCATTTATTTCATTCAGTTGTATTCTGTATTTATTCGAGCGTACATTGTGAGGATTTTATTTGTATATTCATTCGTGTACTTGTAAGGATTCCGATTGGTGGGCAGGAGGTCCGAGTGTCGAGTCGATTAAGTTGGTCTATCGTCGCCAAGGGATAAGTAAGTTTGAACAATCATGGTCTCGGTTCGCGCAGGGAATCGACCATCACGGTCCGAAGAACTGTAACGCTAAGATAGCGAACCGATCCCTTGACTCACAAGCCTACTTATCCTTCGGATTCTTGGCCCAACTCAATCGATTCATCGATTTTACGGTGTCAAAACGAGCGAGTCAAGTGCGACCTTAAATCACGCGGTAAATAAACAAAACGGCAAGCCTAGCAAGCTAGAGTACCGAAAGGGCGTGCGGGATATAGGCCCGCACGTAACAGAACCCCCGAATTCGGAATTCCGGTTCCGTACGACCATTGCCTTAGCATTTAGGTGTACCCCGTACCCCTAGACCCGGGTAACTTGCCGGCCCTCGACCTTCGGGTCGTAAAATGGCAAGTGGCGACTCCTTCTCACGTGCGTCCGTCGCCCGGGAAGGTGGACACTCTCAAGCCGCGTTTGCTTAGGCGCGCGCATGCGTGCCCCGACGAGATGAAATTCGGGTGCGCACAGCTTGGCGACTCCACTGGGGAACACTTAGAGGGTTTGGGCTCGTTCCCGCTTGCTTTGCTTGCTTGTCTATTTATCGCTTTCCGCACTTCCCGCTTATCTATTTTACGCACCTTTATTTCCCGCACATGCATTGCATATCATACTAGTTTCTTAGGTACCATTGCCTGACATCCCACGGGCATCGATATAGGAAGCTAGGTTAGTCAGAGGTTCCGAGTAAGGGAACGGATCGAGTCGGCTATGCCACCGAACCGGCCCCCAAAGATCCTCGCTCGATTTCAAGGAATTCACACCCTTGAGTCGGGAGCCCCCCATCCCTAGTTAGTGGTTTTCCCAGTAGCACCGAAACCATGCATAAACAGGGACCGTCATGCTGGACCAATTTTGCCTCCATGCCGTCAACCGACCCAAAGTCGAGTCCTTGAGTCGGCCCGTTGGTTTTTTAGGACGGGCATTTTGTTGTTTTTGTAAGAAAGAGAGATGTATACTGTAAAGAACACAACTATAGTTTATCTTTTCGCACTGCATACATTTTTCGAAAAAACCTAGGACATTACATTGATTTGATCCTAAAAAAGTTAAGCCGACACCTCCCCATCTAGGTAAGGATGGATCGCCCGCATCCCTGTCTCAGGCTCGATGACATCATCATGCCATCCGCGGACATTACTCGCCTCTGGAACACATTCCGCCCAGTTGACCGTGCATTCCTTCGGCCCATCATAGGAGACTTGCAATTACTCGCTGATTCCCCCATTGACTGGACCCTACTTGAAGCTGCTATTAGTTATTGGGACATTCAGCGGGTTGTATTCAGTTTTCAGGGGTCAGAGTTGGCTCCTACAATAGAGGAGTACGCGGTACTCATTCAGCGACCCACGCCGACCCTCGACATCGTGGTGCCCAACCAGTTCGCCACGATACAGAGTAGACTCGCCATCCTCTTGGATCTCCCCGACGAAGAAATTCGTCCTGAACTTCAGCATGGGTGGGAGCATAGTGTTAGGACCGCATGGCTCATAGACTTCATACATGTTCGCTCTCTCAATGCCAGGGAAGAATCATACCAGCGTGACGCATGCCACGGGTTCCTCTTGCTCATCTTTGGGACCATCCTGTTCCCCCACTCGTCGAACCTCATAGACGGTGTGCGCACCCGAATTTCATCTCATCGGGGCACGCATGCGCGCGCCTAAGCAAACGCGGCTTGGGAGTGTCCACCTTCCCGGGGACGCGCGACGGACGCACGTGAAAAGGAGTCGCCACTTGCCATTTTACGACCCGAGGGTCGAGGGCCGGCAAGTTACCCGGGTCTAGGGGTACGGGGTACACCTAAATGCTAAGGCAATGGTCGTACGGAACGAAAATTCCGAATTCGGGGGTTCTATTACGTGCGGGCCTATATCCCGCACGCCCTCTCGGTACTCTAGCTTGCTAGGCTTGCCATTTTGTTTATTTACCGCGTGATTTAGAGTTGCGCTCGACTCGCCCGTTTTGACACCGTAAATTCGATGAATTGATCAAGTTGGACCAAGAGTCCGAAAGATGAGTAGGCTTGTGCATCGAGGAGTCGGTTCACTATCTTAGCGTTACAGTTCATCGAACCGTGATGGTTGATTCCCTGCATGAACCGAAACCACGAGTATCCAAGCTTACTCACCCTTTGGTGGCGATAGACCAACTTAACCGATCCAGCACTCGGACCTCTCGCTCACCGATCGGGGATCCTTACAAGGAGATGAATGAACATACAAATAGAATCCTCACAATGTTCTCTCGAACAATTACAAAGTATAACCGAATAAGTAAATGGATCCCGATCGGTTTGCATTGGGCCACTATTCCGCTCCTGCTCACCGTGTATTTTGAATAACCGATAAATAAATTAAGGCAACGCGGGCTCAAAGAGCCGAGGGTCGGGTCCGATCGAACCGTCGGTTTGCAGAAAAACGACTTGTTTCCACTGTAACCGTTGGATCGATCGAGCTCCCGGGTGATATCTAAACACGTTTCACGCGCTCAATCCAAATCCGCCTTCCACATAGGCCGTATTCGGAGTGTGACGGTGAATCGAGACTAGATCCCATTCCGCACTCGGGTTGCACGCGCTCGGTGAGTTAAGAGGCGTTGGACCTCGTGTTCGGTGATTTGGGGCGTTGGACCCCATGCAACACGTGACTTATGGCTTTGGGCCCGAACCGCAATAAATCATCAAAAGCAAGAATAAAACGGAAGAAAACTGATGTAACTGACACGATACAGAAAGCAACTGACAATTGTCGGTGAATACAGACAAGTGGTGTATTAAGTCGAATGTACGTGATTTAATCAGTTATTACCCGTGGTTGATTGGCAAACAATGCATCTAACCTAGGCAAACATAGAGGGCGGGCTAGGATAAGGTTCTAAGCCGATTACATGTGTGTGTTTGTTTTATGACTCTTATTCAGTTAAGTGTCACTGCGGTTTCACTGAATTAGCCAAACTCGTGTTTTGACTCTAGATTGGAATCTAATATTCCACCTATCCATTATCTAATGTTTATTTAAGTCAAGTACATGATTAATCCGGTTCTTCGTCTTTTTCAACTGAAATAAAAAGGTTCACCACCGAATCTACGATAGGAAGATAGAAACACCGAAAGTGAACGGAATGGGCCGTACGAATGAAACTCGCACCCGAACGGGCCGTCCCTTTCCGTCCATAGATCGAGGTGTTTCCGACTCCCTAAAGCCTAGGATATCGATGAATCACGGAATGACGACTATGCCCTTGAGTGGTAAAACATGTGATGTTCATATATAAATTAAAGATCGTGTGACACGAAGAGGTCTAAAGAGGACTCGCGCATCTCGACTCGAGCCGCCTCAAATTGGGCCCGGACTCGAGTCATAGTACGCGAGTACTTGCTAGACACAATTCTATTCGTGTTACACGTCTCGATGTTTTGAAATTATGAGCTTTTAAGGAAAAGGGCATTTCCGCCGTTCCATGAACCATCGATACGTTTACGAATTAATATTCAATTTGTCCAATTATTTAGTCCGAGTGATTTAATTAATCAAATGATGCGTCCCATTTCTCGTTTGTGGCATGGTTTAGTGATTGAGGAGTTAAACCTTGATTATTATGGGCTAATGAGATGATTGTTTGGGGTTAATGCGCCTAACATGTAAATTAACCGTGAAGCTAATGATTTAAACAAAAAATATAATTGCAATCAATTACAAGAATCGGTTTTAATCGTTTCTTGCATGCGTAAGACGCCAAACATAATAAGAACACACACATTTACAAAGTCGATGCCACCATGGTCTTGGAATCACAAATAAACATGTAATACAAACACAAACATGATATATAATGAAATCAATAAAATGGCATCGGCACGAAAAACGAGGTAAATCGTAAATGTAATAAACATGAAAACAGAGTCGGATCAGGGTCAAGGGGTCTATTTTGGATCTAGATTCAGTTTGGAGAGGGCTAAATTAGACCAAAAAAAAACAGTGTGATCTGATTTGTCGAATATACGAAAAGTTCGGTAAATAATTTTTATTTGGAGTTTCAGCGCCCATAAAAATATGAAATTTTGTGTGGAACCTTAAAATAACATCAGGAATGTGTGGTAAAAATTTCAGTTCATTTTGAAGTCGGATGGTTTGCGAGATCTATCAAAATCAGACCGGAAACACCGAAATAACGGGTAAACATTTTTTATCCGGAGATCCAGTTCACAGAAAAATCTGAAATTTTGTATGGGGACTTAAAATAACATCAAGTGTCTGTGGTAAACATTTCAGCTCATTTCGAACTCGGATGGTTCACGAGACATATCAAAATCTGGCCGAGAATACCGAAATAACGGGTAAACATTTTTTATCCGGAGATCCAGTGCACAGAAAAATCTGAAATTTTGTGTGCGGACTTAAAATAACATCAAGAGTCTGTGGTAAACATTTCAGCTCATTTCGAAGTCGGATGGTTCACGAAGTTGCTCAAGGGCCAAACCCGGGATCTAAGGAAAATCATGCGAAATGAGCCCCTAACACCCCATATCAAACAAATATCGAAGAACCTAGCTTCTCTAAGTCATAGAGGAGTCTTACCTAGCCTCGGAACACGAGGAAGGAGTCGGAGAAGTGGCCGTGGGAGTCGCAAGACTCGGCTTGAAGTCGCGGAAGTGAGCAATCCGAGAGAAAACAGCCGCGGCTAGTCTCGGGAGAACGGCTTGGCACGCGAGCTCCGGGCACGGCACGGTGCAAGGTCGGGCTCGTTGGACTCCTAAGAGGTAGATCTAGACGAGCACGGGCAGACCCGAGCGTGCCGAGCCCTAGACAAGCTCGAAAAACGTGAGAGAAGTTCGGGTATGAACACGGAAAACCCGGTAAGTGAAAAACAATGAAACGGAGGTTGTGCACGGTGGATCGGCCCTCGGATCGTGACCACCTCTTCACGAGAGAGGGTGAGGGTCGTGAGGAACCCTTTGAACGTGATGGCACGACTCTCTGAAGTCGCGGGAGAAAATGGCACGTCGAGGAGCTCGGTTGCACTCAGCTTGGAGACTCGGGACCCCGATTACAACTTTGGCTGGAAAGTGATGTTAGGGACCTCAAATGGAAAATCTAAGCCCGGAAACGGACTTAGGGGATGGAAAATAGGTAGGCTAGGGAGTTTGGTGATTTTTGGTTTAAGTCGGGTCGGGTGGTTACCGGAATACCGGGTGGTTTTCCGACGGTTTTGGCCGGTTCCGGCCTTGGCAAGGAGTGGTACGAGCTGTGGGAGTGGGCTGAAAGTTGAGAGGATTTTAGAGGGAGATTGGCTTGAGAGAGAAGGAGAATGAAGAAGTGATTAAAGTTAATGATGGAAGGGGACTTATAGGGATGGCTAATGGCTCGATTAGAGGAAGTTAATTGCGGTTTTGGTGCCTAAACTAGGTCTACCGAAATTTGGAGGGGATTAGGATGGGGAAATAGTCATGTGGAGTGTAGGGGAAGCAAGAGGGAAGTGATGGATAGGTGATGGATGTGTAAGGATGTGATAGGAAGTGAAAGATGTGAGGGAAAATTCAAATTTGTAGATGGGGAGGCTTCGAGCCGACGGGTGAGCCGCCGGTGAGGGAATTAGCCGCGGCTTGGGGGCTGTCATGTCGAGCCGAGGGTTGAGCCGTGGCTTGGGGTTGAGCCACGGCTCAATGGTTTGGCTTGGCTAGGCTGTGGGTCCCATCCGATTAGGAGAAAAGCCGGCAAACGCTTGAGACTTGATTGAGCTCGCATTCGACCTCCGATGTCCGATTAATTTGAAGATTTGGAAAGCTTGAAAGACAAAGATTTGGATGAATCTAATATCGCCATGTGTCGCGTGAACGGACGTTCGGGCGATTCGGCGCCTCGGGAGTCGGTTTTGCCCTGTTCGGACGTTTGGAGTGGAGTTTAGCGTCCCTTGATCCCCGATGATCTTTGTGCAATCTTGCATTCGTTTCGGCGACCCTTTTGCCCCGCGGGTGATTGTTGGCTCGTCGTCCTCGGTCGGGGACCGTTGGCCCGGGAAGACCTAGGGACTTTGACCGGGATTCTCTCAATGTGCCCCGAATGCCTTGAGGTGCTTGGAGGTTATCGTGAGGTACTCAGAGATCGTTGTGGTCTCTGCTTTCCGTGGAAATACCGGAAGGTTCACCGGGAGGCGTTCGTGATCACTGAAGCGTACTTCGGGAGATCGAGCCGAGTTCCGGAAGGTTGTCTGAAACTTGTTCCCCGGCCCTGGTGGTCCCTAGGCGCCTGTAGACCCGTTTTGAGGGGCCGTTTGCTTGTCAGTGGAGCGAACCCCGGGAGCTCTGTCAGAAAAGGCGTCCGTGGGGGATCGGGGTGTCCCGGCTTAAGCAGGATGTCCCGGAAATGCGCCCGGACGTGTCATTGGTCATTTTGGCACTGGGAGGGATTTTTGGAGCCCCATATTGGGCACCTTTCGGTGCTTCGGTGACTTAGTGATGAATAGTGCCACAGTGCCAGCTCCGTTGTTTTCGGGATTCCTCGTTCGTCTGTTCTTCTGACTGCTTTCTTCCGCCTTTCTCAGTGGACCGTGTTTTTCTTTATTGTTCATGACCCCGTGCCCGCCTATTTGCCTCCGATTGCCGGGCGATGAATAGTGTCCCGAGCTTCAGTCGGGAATCCTTGTGCGGGAAGCCGGTGGGCCAAAATGGGGTGCTGACAGCTTGCCCCTCTTTGGTTGCATGCTCGGTTAGAGGATGTAGCCAAAGACCATGAGAGGCACCCTTTTTGGTCCCGGCGACCGCTTCTGTTATCGCTCTCTGTGATAGCTTGCTCCCTCGTGTTGGATACTTAGGGAGGATGTGCGAAGGTGCCCGGACCTGTCATAGGGTAGCCACCTGATTAGGAAGCGAACATTATGAAATTTAGATGAGGGGTCTAAACCCCATACGACAGCATGTGCAGGGCCAAGGCCCGTGGAAAGCAGTAAAATGGACGCGAAGTCCGTGGACGCGAAGTCCGGAAAGCAGTGAAATGGACGCGAAGTCCGTGGACGCGAAGTCCGGAAAGCGATAAAGTCACTAGGCCGAAGCCCGAGGAAAGCAGTAAAATGGACGCGAAGTCCGTGGACGCGAAGTCCGGAAAGCAGTAAAGTCACAAGGCCGAAGCCCGAGGAATGCAGTAAAATGGACGCGAAGTCCGTGGACGCGAAGTCCGGAAAGCAGTAAAGTCACTAGGCCGAAGCCCGAGGGAAGCAGTAAAATGGACGCGAAGTCCGGAAAGCAGTAAAGTCACTAGGCCGAAACCCGAGGAAAGCAGTAAAATGGACGCGAAGTCCGTGGACGCGAAGTCCGGAAAGCAGTAAACTCACTAGGCCGAAGCCCGAAGAAAGCAGTAAAATGGACGCGAAGTCCGGAAAGCGATAAAGTCACTAGGCCGAAGCCCGAGGAAAGCAGTAACATGGATGCGAAGTCCGTGGACGCGAAGTCCGAAAAGCAGTAAAGTCACTAGGCCGAAGCCCGAGGAAAGCAGTAAAATGGACGCGAAGTCCGTGGACGCGAAGTCCGGAAAGCAGTAAAGTCACTAGGCCGAAGCCCGAGAAAAGCGGTAAAATGGACGCGAAGTCCGTGGACGCGAAGTCCGGAAAGCAGTAAAGTCACTAGGCCGAAGCCCGAGGAAAGCAGTAAAATGGACGCGAAGTCCGTGGACGCGAAGTCCGGAAAGCAGTAAAGTCACTAGGCCGAAGCCCGAGGAAAGCGGTAAAATGGACGCGAAGTCCGTGGACGCGAAGTCCGGAAAGCAGTAAAGTCACTAGGCCGAAGCCCGAGGAAAGCAGTAAAATGGACGCGAAGTCCGTGGACGCGAAGTCCGGAAAGCAGTAAAGTCACTAGGCCGAAGCCCGAGGAAAGCAGTAAAATGGACGCGAAGTCCGTGGACGCGAAGTCCGGAAAGCAGTAAAGTCACTAGGCCGAAGCCCGAGAAAAGCAGTAAAATGGACGCGAAGTCCGTGGACGCGAAGTCCGGAAAGCGATAAAGTCACTAGGCCGAAGCTCGAGGAAAGCAGTAAAATGGACGTGAAGTCCGTGGACGCGAAGTCCGGAAAACAGTAAAGTCACTAGGCCGAAGCCCGAGGAAAGCAGTAAAATGGACGCGAAGTCCGTGGACGCGAAGTCCGGAAAGCGATAAAGTCACTAGGCCGAAGCCCGAGGAAAGCAGTAAAATGGACGCGAAGTCCGTGGACGCGAAGTCCGGAAAGCAGTAAAGTCACTAGGCCGAAGCCCGAGGAAAGCAGTAAAATGGACGCGAAGTCCGTGGACGCGAAGTCCGGAAAGCGGTAAAGTGGACAGAGAGCAAGGGAAAGTAAGGGCGGGAAAGGATGCCAAGTAGTTCGTCGGGGATGTCGGCAGAGGTAGACTGTCCCGTTCCAAATCGAGCTTGTTATCTGTCTTTTCCTTGAGTTAGGGCCAAGAGAATTCTCTGTTATGCCTTCCACTCGGTTCGAATCCCCAATCTGTCGCACAAGCCAATCGCGTGTTCGTCAGGAATGAGATGCCCCCCGGGGTTCCATGCGTATCTGCAGAGAAGAGCATAACTCTTCGTTAGTCATGTGGACAGTGGCGCGCGCCAAGTGTACAGGGCTGATGCTGTCCCGAAGGTGTTGATCTGCTGCAGATTGGCGTTGCTGCTGCGATGAAGTTGCTTCGTCGATGCTTTGCCCTTGGGGTGGCGGTGTGTTTGATCTGCCGGAAGCCGGCTTTGCTGCTAGGGCGGTTACTCTTTGCCCTGCCGAATGTCAGCTCTGTCACAGTGGCGATTGTAGTTCTCTAGGGATGCCCGGTTGTGCGATGAGGGATTCGAACTCTGGGGTAAAGTGCCTACGTATCCCGAGGAGTCGGGAATCAGAGTCTGCCGTAGTTCCCGCGTTTGTTGTACTTGTGATCCTGACATCATTAGTAAGTCATGGAGGTTACTAACAACGTGTAAGCGTGGGTAAAAAGATGTCTTTGAGACGCATGCTCTTTAGTTTCGGGTCGCCTGAGCGACCCGCAAAGAGTTTTTGTTTTAGCGATGCGAATGGGATCCCGCTTTCAGAGGCCCCGATGTGGGGCCTTCGGGGCTCCTGTTGGCCTTGCATGGGCATATCGAGACGTTCTCAAAGGTGCCCAAGCGGCTCTATCGGTTGTTCGACGCGCCTGTGAACTTAGGACCCTTCTTATCAAGGTGCCGTAGGGCGGCTGCATTTGTAACCCGCATGGGGAATTTTGTTCAAATTTGGTCAGACCTCGGTCTAGTCATTTTCAGAGTGTTATGACTAGACTCCTGGAAAGAAATGTCTAGGATTTTGGCTTTGTGGTAGCCGATTGAAGGGTGGCTGTGACCCATTTTGGAGTTATGTAAATGACAAGGAGAAAAGAGAAAGCTTAGAGAGCACGTTGCCCCAAGCTAAAAGGATACACGGGTTCACGCCTGCAGCGAAATGTACCCCTTTTTGTCTTTCCGCGGTGTGGGCTGCGCCAAACTCCTCGGATGGCGTGCTCGGTTGTCCACTACGCCTGGGGAAGAATCCGCCTTGGAAAGTTGAGTTATGTTGAAGAGCCGATCGGGGATCGCGTTGGAGTAGACATCCTGGCCATTTCCCTTGGGGATCCCTAGCTCGCGCAGTGTGCGAGAGCCTCGGGTGACTGTTTTGTTTATCTCTCGTTTTGCTCTCCTTTTACTACGGTCACCCACCTCGGGGCCGCACCTCTCAACCTAAAGGGGATGAACTCTCCTTTTGCCACGACCGCCCGCCTCGGGATTTTCGGTCATGCCTCTCTTTTGCCCTAGCTTTTGCCTAGGTCGCCCCGAGGGGTTTTCGACCTAGCGGGCTCGATTCTTTTATCTCTCGAGTTTGCAAGGGCGAAGTGCTCGAATGATTCGACGTTCGAGTGCGTTACGCTCTGTCTCCGTCGAGGAGTTGCGACTGCTGCTTCCCTTTTTGTTGGGATTTGTTCATTTCTTTTGGATCGGGGGTGCCAGTGCTTTTGGTGAACCTCGGCATTGCCCCATTTTTTATTGGCGGGTTTTTCCCGCTTCTTTTCTCTCTCTCTTCATTGGCGGGTTTATCCCGCTTCTTTTCGCTCTGTTTTTTTTCTCGCAGCTGGGGTCTGTATTGTGCCCCTTGTACTTGTTTGAAACTCCTTGACTTTGCATCATCGAGGCTGCTTTTGTTTGCTTCGCCCCATGGAGACTTAATGTACTTTGTTGTCCTAGCCCAATTTTGTGAGGGCTGGTTTTCTCAGAAGTCTGATACTTGTGCACTCAAAAGCCGAACTTCGCGTCTTTTGTCCTTGCAAACTTTACAAGTCCTTTCCCCTATTGTCTAAAACGAAAACAAAATTGCCCCAGGAGCGTGGATGACCAAGGTTGCCTCCGCGTGAATGTTGGACGGGGATGCCCCGGTCTTTATGATTTGTGTCGGGCGTCTTGTACAACCATCGTCCCCGATCGTGCTTGTGGTTCCAGCATCAGTTGTACGCCGGAAAGGTGTGCTCTCGAAGCCGATAGGCATGTTTGTTTGTCGATTGAGACGGTTGCGCTGAAGGCATGCAGCTCGTTCGGATGCTTCCGTCGTCGGCTTCATAGGGGGTACCTCCTTGTCGGGCCCTTCCCTACTAAAGTATAGGAAGAAAGACCCGATAGGAGTTCTCGGGGAGGTGTGAACCCGTGCATCGCTCTTCGCCCGCGACTGGCGTGTCCCTGTGAAGGATGACAAAGAGGATGATGCATTAGGCGATTATGCGGTGGAATGTGTGGTAAGAAATGTAAGGTGGACCCATGGGAGGTTCCCTCATCCAGCGCGCGACCCGTGGGTGCCGCGCGTGGGGGACACTCAATTCCGGGAGTCTAATCATCACCACCCTGGGGTGGTCAGACTGTGATCGTGAGCCGTATAGGCGTACTTTCCCCAATTGCTGGTTGGCATGCACAGCCGTCCTAGGGAAGGCTCGAGAAGCCGGATCCCAGGAGGACAGACGAATCGAACAATTCCGACAAAACCAATAGGGCGTCCTGAGAACTGTCCTAATGCCCCTTTCTTGTCCGGAGTCCGCTTGGGAATGTATTAAGATAAATGTAAAAGGAGAGTTTAGGGAAAAGTGCATGTTGCCCTAGTGGCTGGTTGATGGCCACAGTGGAGGGTGGGCAGGGATCATTCTCCAGTCGGAGATGTGACCGTGCTAGTGACTCTCGCGACGGGTGGGCAGGGCCATGCTCTGTTCGTCAGAGCCGTTGCTTGTGATCTTTTGCGGTTGAAGGATTAGACTTGCTCCTCAGAGTATCGCTTGGATGAATCTGAATCCAAGTCGATTTTTGACTTTAGATGAGCCTGAAAGCAGTAGATGCGAGGTGTCAAAACCTGAAAGCAGTAAATACTGGGCCGGGGTCCGAAAGCAGTAAATGTAGGACCAAGGCCCGAAAGCAGTAAATGCAAGATCGAGGCCCCATGCGGGGCCGAAGCCCAAAAATGGGGCCGGAGCCCGCTGCAGGGCCGAAACCCAAAAGTAAATGCAGGGCCAGAGGCCGATGTATGGTCGAAGCCTAATGTAGTAAATGCGGGGTCGAAGCCCGATGCAGGGTCGGAGCCCGATGCAGTAAATGTAGGGCCGGAGCCCGATGCAGGGTCGGAGCCCGATGCGGGGCCGAAGCCCAATGCAATAAATGCGAGGCTGGAGCCCGATGTAGGGCTGGAGCCCGATGCGGGGCTGAAGCCCAATGCAGTAAATGCAAGGCCGGAGCCCGATGCGGGGCCGAAGCCCGATGCAGTAAATGCGGGGCCGGAGCCCGATGCAGGGCCGGAGCCCGATGCGGGGCCGAGGCCCGATGCAATAAATGCGGGGCCGGAGCCCGATGCAGGGCCGGAGCCCGATGCGAGGCCGAGGCCCGATGCAGTAAATGCGGGGCCGGAGCCCGATGCGGGGCCGGATGTGAGGCCGAGGCCCGATGCAGTAAATGCGGGGCCGGAGCCCGATGCGGGGCCGAAGCCCGATGCGAGGCCGAGGCCCGATGCAGTAAATGCGGGGCCGGAGCCCGATGCGGGGCCGAAGCCCGATGCAATAAATGCGGGGCCGGAGTCCGATGCGGGACCGAGGCTCGATGCAGTAAATACGAGGCCGGAGCCCAAAGCAGGGCTGGAGCCCGATGCGGGGCCGAAGCCCGATGCAGGGCCGGAGCCCGATGCGGGGCCGAAGCCCGATGCAGTAAATGCGAGGTCGGAGCTCGATGCAGGGCGGGAGCCCGATGCGGGGCCGAAGCCCGAGGCAATAAATGCGGGGCCGGAGCCCGATGCAGGGCCGGAGCCCGATGCGGGGCCGAAGCCCGATGCAATAAATGCGGGGCCGGAGCCCGATGCGGGGCCGAAGCCCGATGCAATAAATGCGGGGCCGGAGCCCGATGCAGGGCCGGAGCCCGATGCGGGGCCGAAGCCCGATGCAATAAATGCGGGGCCGGAGCCCGATGCGGGGCCGAAGCCCGATGCAATAAATGCGGGGCCGGAGCCCGATGCGGGGCCGAAACCCGATGCAGTAAATGCGGGGTTGATAGGAAAGTGCAAGAAATGCGAAAGCAAAGGTCAATGCTGAGGAATAGCGTGAGGCGCTGCAATGCGGTGACGCTAATTTGCTTGCGGTCTTGCTTTGTGGAGCAGGGATGAGGACTTAGTGTTGAAATCCCAAGGAGCTGGATGGATGTAAGACGTTTGTTGTCTCAATTGTGGTCGATCAGTATTCATGCTGTCTTCTTGTGTAGAATTTTCTACAATGGGAAAGAAAACAATGAAGGAGCAAACTATATTCGCGATTTCAGCGTAAGGGCTTAGGGGATTGAACTAGCCTGGTAGGCCTCGTGCGAGCGCGCTGAGGGACATGCACAAGGTGTGTCGAGGATGCGTGCATGGGCAAGGTAGGGGTGTGCTCGCACGACGCGGAAAGGGCACACTGTTGTGCTGGTGGAAGCACTTGTAGCATCGAGGGACGTGTGCTCAACCATGCAATGACGTAATCGATTGCGCGGGATTAATGGGGAGTTAGTGTTGTTTAGATGGTTGGCCCTTGAGCTACTGATCGTCTTGCCGTGGAGGAAGGGTGAGGACCACGAGAGATCCACCTGCAAAGGCGGTCACAACTTTGTCTACCGTGTGGTAGTGTTAATTCTCGTGTAAAATAGTAAATAAATAGGATGCGTGCAATGCGTGAGTTTTCAAAAGCTAATGTTGTCGTTCACATTGACTCGAAAGGTTCAAAGTACAATGCAAATTTTGTAAAATAGAGCCTTAAGCTGATTTGCCACCACACTCGGGGTTTGAGCGAGCGCTGCCTTGGAAAGCACCGGGTCTAGGCGAGGGCCTTGCGGAGATATCTATCCTAGAGTGCATGTGTGGGTCTTCATGAGGCCCTTTCCTAGACCTCTCCAGGGCGGCGTTCGCTCAAGCGAGCTCCTGACCGCATCTCTGCATCTTGGCACGAGTTTGGGAGAGCTCCCTCTGAGGTGGTTGGCCGGTGAGTTCTTCGTTTCTCAGCGACCTCTCGGTGATCGAACCTAGTGTTGATGAGGTCGATCATGCTGTCCCAGAGTATACGCCATCTGCATTTCGTGGCGGGTCGGTGAGGTTCTTGTGTTCTGGTGGACTCTGCCGAGGCGCGGGCAGGAGGCCGAGCAAGGCGTCCCTTACCAAGACGACAGGAAAATCCGCCTAGGACTCGTCAACATGAATGACGTCCTATTTTTTGAAAATTGCATGATGCATGTGTGCGAAGAGAGTAAATGCCCACGGCTTAATAGAAATTACATGTACATCGCTCTTGAAATGGAAAAGACTCAAGTGGCACGCAGGCCGACTCGATGGACTGTTGTCGGCGTCGGGTTGAAGGCTTGCATGGAGGCATAGCACGATGCATGGTTCGGTGCTACAAGGACCGTACTATCTATGGATGGGGGCTCCCGACTCAAGGGTGTGAATTCCTTGAAATCGAGCGAGGATCTTTGGGGGCCGGTTCGGTGGCATAGCCGACTCGATCCGTTCCCTTACTCGGAACCTCTGACTAACCTAGCTTCCTATTTTGGCGCCCGTGGGATTTCGGACAAGGCACCTAAAGCTAGCATGATATGCAATGCATGCGTGAAATAAATGTGCGTAAGTAGATAAGCCGTAAACGACGGAAAGCAGTAAATAAACAAGCAAGCAAGCAAACGGGATTGAGCCCGAACCCTCTAGATGTCCCCAGCGGAGTCGCCAAGCTGTGCGCACCCGAATTTCATCTTGTCGGGGCACGCATGCGCGCGCCTAAGCAAACGCGGCTTGGGAGTGTCCACCTTCCCGGGGACGCGCGACGGACGCACGTGAGAAGGAGTCGCCACTTGCCATTTTACGACCCGAGGGTCGAGGGCCGGCAAGTTACCCGGGTCTAGGGGTACGGGGTACACCTAAATGCTAAGGCAATGGTCGTACGGAACCGAAAATTCCGAATTCGGGGGTTCTATTACGTGCGGGCCTATATCCCGCACGCCCTCTCGGTACTCTAGCTTGCTAGGCTTGCCATTTTGTTTATTTACCGCGTGATTTAGAGTTGCGCTCGACTCGCCCGTTTTGACACCGTAAATTCGATGAATTGATCAAGTTGGACCAACAGTCCGAAAGATGAGTAGGCTTGTGCATCGAGGAGTCGGTTCACTATCTTAGCGTTACAGTTCATCGAACCGTGATGGTTGATTCCCTGCGTGAACCGAAACCACGAGTATCCAAGCTTACTCACCCTTTGGTGGCGATAGACCAACTTAACCGATCCAGCACTCGGACCTCTCGCTCACCGATCGGGGATCCTTACAAGGAGATGAATGAACATACAAATAGAATCCTCACAATGTTCTCTCGAACAATTACAAAGTATAACCGAATAAGTAAATGGATCCCGATCGGTTTGCATTGGGCCAATTTTCCGCTCCTGCTCACCTTGTATTTTGAATAACCGATAAATAAATTAAGGCAACGCGGGCTCAAAGAGCCGGGGGTCGGGTCCGATCGAACCGTCGGTTTGCAGAAAAACGACTTGTTTCCACTGTAACCGTTGGATCGATCGAGCTCCCGGGTGATATCTAAACACGTTTCACGCGCTCAATCCAAATCCACCTTCCACATAGGCCGTATTCGGAGTGTGACGGTGAATCGAGGCTAGATCCCATTCCGCACTCGGGTTGCACGCGCTCGGTGAGTTAAGAGGCGTTGGACCTCGTGTTCGGTGATTTGGGGCGTTGGACCCCATGCAACACGTGACTTATGTGTTCTGGCCCGAACCGCAATAAATCATCAAAAGCAAGAATAAAACGGAAGAAAACTGATGTAACTGACACGATACAGAAAGCAACTGACAATTGTCGGTGAATACAGACAAGTGGTGTATTAAGTCGAATGTACGTGATTTAATCAGTTATTACCCGTGGTTGATTGGCAAACAATGCATCTAACCTAGGCAAACATAGAGGGCGGGCTAGGATAAGGTTCTAAGCCGATTACATGTGTGTGTTTGTTTTATGACTCTTATTCAGTTAAGTGTCACTGCGGTTTCACTGAATTAGCCAAACTCGTGTTTTGACTCTAGATTGGAATCTAATATTCCACCTATCCATTATCTAATGTTTATTTAAGTCAAGTACATGATTAATCCGGTTCTTCGTCTTTTTCAACTGAAATAAAAAGGTTCACCACCGAATCTACAATAGGAAGATAGAAACACCGAAAGTGAACGGAATGGGCCGTACGAATGAAACTCGCACCCGAACGGGCCGTCCCTTTCCGTCCATAGATCGAGGTGTTTCCGACTCCCTAAAGCCTAGGATATCGATAAATCACGGAATGACGACTATGCCCTTGAGTGGTAAAACATGTGATGTTCATATATAAATTAAAGCTCGTGTGACACGAAGAGGTCTAAAGAGGACTCGCGCATCTCGACTCGAGCCGCCTCAAATTGGGCCCGGACTCGAGTCATAGTACGCGAGTACTTGCTAGACACAATTCTATTCGTGTTACACGTCTCGATGTTTTGAAATTATGAGCTTTTAAGGAAAAGGGCATTTCCGCCGTTCCATGAACCATCGATACGTTTACGAATTAATATTCAATTTGTCCAATTATTTAGTCCGAGTGATTTAATTAATCAAATGATGCGTCCCATTTCTCGTTTGTGGCATGGTTTAGTGATTGAGGAGTTAAACCTTGATTATTATGGGCTAATGAGATGATTGTTTGGGGTTAATGCGCCTAACATGTAAATTAACCGTGAAGCTAATGATTTAAACAAAAAATGTAATTGCAATCAATTACAAGAATCGGTTTTAATCGTTTCTTGCATGCGTAAGACGCCAAACATAATAAGACACACACATTTACAAAGTCGATGCCACCATGGTCTTGGAATCACAAATAAACATGTAATACAAACACAAACATGATATATAATGGAATCAATAAAATGGCATCGGCACGAAAAACGAGGTAAATCGTAAATGTAATAAACATGAAAACAGAGTCGGATCAGGGTCAAGGGGTCTATTTTGGATCTAGATTCAGTTTGGAGAGGGCTAAATTAGACCAAAAAAAAACAGTGTGATCTGATTTGTCGAATATACGAAAAGTTCGGTAAATAATTTTTATTTGGAGTTTCAGCACCCATAAAAATATGAAATTTTGTGTGGAACCTTAAAATAACATCAGGAATGTGTGGTAAAAATTTCAGTTCATTTTGAAGTCGGATGGTTTGCGAGATCTATCAAAATCAGACCGGAAACACCGAAATAACGGGTAATCATTTTTTATCCGGAGATCCAGTGCACAGAAAAATCTGAAATTTTGTATGGGGACTTAAAATAACATCAAGTGTCTGTGGTAAATATTTCAGCTCATTTCGAACTCGGATGGTTCACGAGACATATCAAAATCTGGCCGAGAATACCGAAATAACGGGTAAACATTTTTTATCCGGAGATCCAGTGCACAGAAAAATCTGAAATTTTGTATGGGGACTTAAAATAACATCAAGTGTCTGTGGTAAAAATTTCAGCTCATTTCGAACTTGGATGGTTCACGAGACACATCAAAATCTGGCCGAGAATACCGAAATAACGGGTAAACATTTTTTATCCGGAGATCCAGTGCACAGACAAATCTGAAATTTTGTATGGGGACTTAAAATAACATCAAGAGTCTGTGGTAAAAATTTCAGCTCATTTCGAAGTCGGATGGTTCACGAAGTTGCTCAAGGGCCAAACCCGGGATCTAAGGAAAATCATGCGAAATGAGCCCCTAACACCCCATATCAAACAAATATTGAAGAACCTAGCTTCTCTAAGTCATAGAGGAGTCTTACCTAGCCTCGGAACACGAGGAAGGAGTCGGAGAAGTGGCCGTGGGAGTCGCAAGACTCGGCTTGAAGTCGCGGAAGTGAGCAATCCGAGAGAAAACAGCCGCGGCTAGTCTCGGGAGAACGGCTTGGCACGCAAGCTCCGGGCACGGCACGGTGCAAGGTCGGGCTCGTTGGACTCCTAAGAGGTAGATCTAGACGAGCACGGGCAGACCCGAGCGTGCCGAGCCCTAGACAAGCTCGAAAAACGTGAGAGAAGTTCGGGTATGAACACGGAAAACCCGGTAAGTGAAAAACAATGAAACGGAGGTTGTGCACCGTGGATCGGCCCTCGGATCGTGACCACCTCTTCACGAGAGAGGGTGAGGGTCGTGAGGAACCCTTTGAACGTGATGGCACGACTCTCCGAAGTCGCGGGAGAAAATGGCACTTCGAGGAGCTCGGTTGCACGCGGCTTGGAGACTCGGGACCCGATTACAACTTTGGCTGGGAAGTGATGTTAGGGACCTCAAATGGAAAATCTAAGCCCGGAAACGGACTTAGGGGATGGAAAATAGGTAGGCTAGGGAGTTTGGTGATTTTTGGTTTAAGTCGGGTCGGGTGGTTACCGGAATACCGGGTGGTTTTCCGACGGTTTTGGCCGGTTTCGGCCTTGGCAAGGAGTGGTACGAGCTGTGGGAGTGGGCTGAAAGTTGAGAGGATTTTAGAGGGAGATTGGCTTGAGAGAGAAGGAGAATGAAGAAGTGATTAAAGTTAATGATGGAAGGGGACTTATAGGGATGGCTAATGGCTCGATTAGAGGAAGTTAATTGCGGTTTTGGTGCCTAAACTAGGGCTGCCGAAATTTGGAGGGGATTAGGATGGGGAAATAGTCATGTGGAGTGTAGGGGAAGCAAGAGGGAAGTGATGGATAGGTGATGGATGTGTAAGGATGTGATAGGAAGTGAAAGATGTGAGGGAAAATTCAAATTTGTGGATGGGGAGGCTTGGAGCCGACGGGTGAGCCGCCGGTGAGGGAATTAGCCGCGGCTTGGGGGCTGTCATGTCGAGCCGAGGGTTGAGCCATGGCTTGGGGTTGAGCCGCGGCTCAATGGTTTAGCTTGGCTAGGCTGTGGGTCCCATCCGATTAGGAGAAAAGCCGGCAAACGCTTGAGACTTGATTGAGCTCGCATCCGACCTCCGATGTCCGATTAATTTGAAGATTTGGAAAGCTTGAAAGACGAAGATTTGGATGAATCTAATATCGCCATGCTTCGCGTGAACGGACGTTCGGGCGATTCGGCGCCTCGGGAGTCGGTTTTGCCCTGTTCGGACGTTTGGAGTGGAGTTTAGCGTCCCTTGATCCCCGATGATCTTTGTGCATTCTTGCATTCGCTTCGGCGACCCTTTTGCCCCGCGGCTGATTGTTGGCTCGTCGTCCTCGGTCGGGGACCATTGGCCCGGGAAGACCTAGGGACTTTGACCGGGATTCTCTCAATGTGCCCCGAATGCCTTGAGGTGCTTGGAGGTTATCGTGAGGTACTCAGAGATCGTTGTGGTCTCTGCTTTCCGTGGAAATACCCGAAGGTTCACCGGGAGGCGTTCGTGATCACTGAAGCGTACTTCGGGAGATCGAGCCGAGTTCCGGAAGGTTGTCTGAAACTTGTTCCCCGGCCCTGGTGGTCCCTGGGCGCCTGTAGACCCGTTTTGAGGGGCCGTTTGCTTGTCAGTGGAGTGAACCCCGGGAGTTCTGTCAGAAAAGGCGTCCGTGGGGGATCGGGGTGTCCCGGCTTAAGCAGGATGTCCCGGAAATGCGCCCGGACGTGTCATTGGTCATTTTGGCACTGGGAGGGATTTTTGGAGCCCCATATTGGGCACCTTTCGGTGCTTCGGTGACTCAGTGATGAATAGTACCATAGTGCCAGCTCCGTTGTTTTCGGGATTTCTCGTTCGTCTGTTCTTCTGACTGCTTTCTTCCGCCTTTCTCAGTGGACCGTGTTTTTCTTTATTGTTCGTGACCCCGTGCCCGCCTATTTGCCTCCGATTGCCGGGCGATGAATAGTATCCCGAGCTTCAGTCGGGAATCCTTATGCGGGAAGCCGGTGGGCCAAAATGGGGTGCTGACAGACGGGGCACTTGCCCAAGTCGTCCTCCAAGTGGTAGGGGGCCATAGTTATGTAGAAGCCGTCTTGTCTGAGACCATTCGGTCTCTTGACTATGAACGAGAGGTTCGACGTGGTAAAATGAGAGGAGCTCCGCATCTTCTTCAGATTTGGCTCCTCGGACACATCAGGCCATTCTGTTCATCACATCCCATTTCCTGCATCACTGACAAGCGTTCGCTCATCGCTCGCCTACTTCAAGTGTTTCGGCCCTCCGATCGCGACTACACTGACTGGATCCAGTTCTTCAAGAGACTCACCCCGGCACAGTTTTCGTGGGCCGCTCGCTGGAATCCCGGTGGTCCCATGACCATTGGATGTCCTACAATCATAGGACTCCCTCTGATCAGTCACTTAGGGAGCACACTTGTTTTCCCAGCCCGAGTCATCAGACAACTTGGTGGCTTACAGGATATCCCTAGGGAGGCAGATCGCACTCCCCACCGCTTCACGTGGACGGATATTGTAACTTTACTTATAGATAGAGTTCTGCGGATTAGAGAAGTCCAACATCTATGGAACACGCGCACCGTTCAAGAGCTCTATTTCCCGGGGCACCCTACCGACGACGAACGAGCTTTCTCAGCTATCGTAGCATATGTGGCGCAATTCCATCCGCAGGGACTCGCACCCGTTCGTCGACGACGTTTGCCACGGATTCCCCGCACACTGCATGCAGACGTTCCAGACGCGGAGAGCTCAGTCCAAGGAGTCATGCACACAGAGTTGCAGTCCATCAAAGAAGAGAGATCGACTCCGTTGTGAGCTTGCGGATGTTCACGCAGAACTCACTGACCATAGAGAGCTTTAGAGCGGGTTGGCTCAGATTCATGCACCCATTTTTGCCCTAAACCGGGCCCACGCCACTTTCGAGCGGCCACTGAGCGCAAAGGGATGTCGGCTTTATGTTTATGTTCCTTTTTTTTTTTTCGAATGTTCTATTTTGTAAAACCATGGAACTTGGAGCTAATCAATGTAATGACATTAGTGTTTTGAAAGCTCATGCATCTCATACATTTTGTCATTTTACTAAAAGTTTTGAGATATCGGTGTCTGTCCTTACACATTCTTGGAATCCAGGTGATTACAACTGGCGTCACACCGCTACCCGACTCGTCAACGTCTCAGGATGGCGGAAGGAGACCACGTCGATATTTCCGAAGAAGTCAACCTTTCGGTCCCGACCCTCTCCCAACCACCGCAGACACACGCTTTGCCCCCTCCTACTCCCGCAGGCGTACTCCCGGCATACTCCGGCGCCCTTCCGACGCATCTCCCGCCCCCGGCACCTTCAGGGGCGCCTCTCCCACCGGTCTCACCAACATCCGCCGCCACCGATGACCAAGCCCGCATTGCGGCCCTCGAGGGCACGGTCAACCAAATGGCCACTAATATGGCGGAGCTGCTCGCCTTGCTCAGAGGACCTAACCGGGCCTCCTCGAGTTCTACTCCTCCCCCGGGACCGGGACCAACAGTCGATCCAACCCCGTGGGCTCCACCGACCCAAGCCCCGGAGAACGTTGAAGCTCCCGCACCACCAACGCTGTATACGTCCACGGTCCACCCCTTCACAAGTCAATTTCCACCACCGCCAGCCCCTTCGGTAGTCCCTCTTCCACCGGTTGCCTTCCTGTCCGCGGAGCACGTCCTGTCTGCACCTCCACCTGTTTCCATACCTGCTCCGGCTATGATCTACACGGCGCCCTCGCCGACGGTTTTCCCGGCAACCACCGCACCTGCTCCAACTCATCCTCAAGCCACGGAGCTCCCTCCTTATCCGACTCTGCAGCCTCACGTCGGCCTCTCCTACCAGGCACCGCCCCCCATAAACACCACATTCCACGAACCGGGCACGCCGACTCATGCGGCCCAACTCGCCTCACCGACGCACTTCTTCCCCGAGGCCGACGCCGAACAGGAACGTAGGCTGAAGCGAATGGAGGAAACAATACGGGCCCTGCAAGCGAACGATATTCGTCCCGATGCCCGCTATGGCGACTGTAGCCTATTCCCGGGCATGCGTCTGCCCTCGAAGTTTAAGGTTCCAGAGTTCAAGACCTATGAAGGCACGACGGATCCGCGCCACCACCTCCGCCATTACCGAGGGAAGATGCTGCAGTATTGGGAATACGAGGAATTCGTCATCCACTCCTTCCAGGATAGCCTGTCAGGATCGGCCCTCGATTGGTTTATGTCGCTGAAGGCCGAAGACATCCCGACGTGGGAGGACCTCTCTCGGAAGTTCACCGACCAGTATCGGTATTGCGCAGAAACACCTCCCACCCTGTTGGAACTAAGCACCAAAGAGATGGCGAAGGGCCGAAGGTTTGAGGAGTACGCTGCCAAGTGGCGGGCCCAAGCAGCAAAGCACATCCCTCCAATTAGCGAGACGCAACAGATCCAATTGTTCCACTCCACGCTGAGAGGAGTGTACTATTCGCACTTGTTAGCGCACACTTCGTCGTTCTCCGACCTCATCTAGGCCGGGAAAAAGCTGGATTTAGGCATCAAGCTCGGAAGGATGGAGGACCCCACCAGCAAAGGAGATGAGTCGTCAAAGAAGGTCCCCACGACATCATCATCTTCGAGCGGGAGGAGGGGAAAGGAAGTTACGGTGAATACCGTCAACACGGCCCAACAGGTCCCTCAGCAATATTCGATGAACTACACGGCGGCGCCTCCCACGGCCCCCTCCTACGCCCCGCAGGCGCCTCAATACCGGCCTCAAGCCTCTACCCAACCAATCTATTATTCCGCACTACCGCCTCCACCCCCATCTGCGGCGCCGTCGCCTGTCGTCCACCATTATGCCCCTACTCCGTCCCAAGCCCCTCAATACCAACCCTCTGCTCCTAGGGCTTCTCAGCCGACACAACGAGTCCCACCCCCGCAAAACCAACAAGGCGGCGCAGCACAACCGCGGCCCCGACGACAATACCCGGCCCTGCCGGTCTCGCTCTCCCACATCTACCGGCAAGTTCGCGATAAGATCGGGACAATAGCGCCCGGCCCAAACTTCGATCCGACCATCCAAGATCAAAGCAAGCAGTGCGAATACCATCGGGGTGCACCAGGGCACACCCTGGACGCTTGTTGGAGATTGAGGGAGAGGATCCAGGAGATGATCGACGCGAAGGAGCTTGTGTTCAATGCTGTAAGGCCTCCGAACGTACAGGCCAATCCTCTCCCCGACCATGGATCGGCTCCGGGTCCTTCCATCAACATGATCACCGTGTGCACATCAAGCGAGGACGAAGGCAAACGAGAGGGGCTCTCCCCCGTTGTGATTGAATACGTACCGGCGGAAGTCGCAGTCGGGTTCACCGGGGTAGACGCGCCTCATGCTCCGCTTGTCATAGACGTCCCCGCTCGGGATCCATACTCGAACAATAGGGTCCCCTGGACCTATGAGGGAAGTGTCGGGGACCTGGAGCGGCAATTCGGTGTCATGGGTATCACCCGTTCAGGGCGCCCGTTACCGAAGAAGAGACGAGGCCTAGGACCCTGCCTACTCCGTCCAAGAAGGTGACAGAAGAGGAGGCCGAGGCCTTCATGAAAGTCATCAAAGCAAGCGAGTATAAGGTGGTGGAACAGATGGCCAAGTCTCCAGCCCACATCTCGTTGCTTGCCCTCCTGCTCAACTCGGAACCTCACAGGGAGGCCCTCTTGCGCGTCATGACGGCCGCGCAAGTGCCCAAAGGGACACCCCCGGACCGGATAGAGGATACCATCAACTCCATTTTCTCCAACACCATCTCGTTTTCGGACGATGAGCTCCCCTCTGAAGGATGCTCGCATTTCCGGGCACTGCACATCGTTTGCAAGTGCAACAACCATATCGTTGGCCGGGTCATGATTGACAACCGCTCCGCGCTCAACGTGTGCCCGGTAACCACTTTGAAACAGATGAATGTGGATCTCAACCGCATCCGTCCCAGCAAAACCGCGGTCCGGGCCTTCGATGGTTCAAGGAGAGAGGTGAACGGTGAAATCGATCTCCTCATAGATGTCGGCCCATGCTCCTTCAGCGTCACATTTCAGGTATTGGACATCCCGAACGCCTTCAGCCTACTCCTTGGAAGGCCTTGGATCCACTCGGCCGGCGCCATTCCGTCATCGCTACATCAGAAGGTGAAATTCACCGTCGAGGAGAAGATCATTACGGTCAAAGGGGAGGAGGATTACGCCATCTACAAGGAGACGGCGGTCCCTTACATCAGCGTCGGGGATGACGAAAACCTGCCCTTCCACTCCTTCGAGACCGTCTCCGTTATTCGGGATTACGGAAAGGTCGGGCCGTCCCGAGCCGACCGCATGATAGGGAGGGTCCTTTTGCGCCACCATTACATTCCCGGCACCGGACTTGGGGCGCGCGGGCAAGGAATCAACCGCCCCATTGAAGTTGAAGCATATAAGCATAGGAGGGGACTTGGCTTTCGCCCCTCCTGCCATGAAATTATTGAGGCCCGCCGGGGCAATCACCTCCACCGCCTCGCCACGCACTATGGTAGGCTCAACAGGGGCATCCCAGTCCCCCCGCTATCACAATTCTTCCCCGGGCCTCCACTCGTCATCGGGAATACTTCTGACGGCCTTTCCTCGGACTTCGACGACACGACCGACGCTTTGCCAACCGTGTACGCCGTCACCGAGGAGATTCCTTCAGGGGTTCACATCCGCCCGGCGCAGGAAGGCGAGGAGTTGAACAACTGGACCTCAGTCCTGCGCTATTCGGCTGTGATCGCCGATGTGTAAGATTTATCTATGTATGAGATGTTCCCGCGTGCCGGCGTAGCCGTAGGCCGCACGACGGAAGAGGGAACTCTGTTATGGCTTTATGATCCACATTATCAATGAATTCCCTATATGCATTTTTTGAATCTTTTGTCTATTCCACTCTCTCTTCCTTACCCTTTGTTCATACCATCCTAAATTTTTCTAAGACGATTCTTTCAAATTCTCCAGGCTCCACTCGAATCCAAGCCTCCGACGCGTTGGTTCGAACCCATCCGAAGAATGTCTCGAAGAGCCCGGACCCATATACTTCGGGGAAGGGCTCGACGAAGACAGTCTAGTGCCTGAGATAGAAGAGAGTTTGCGCCGCCACGAGGATCGCCAGCTCACCTCTCTCGAGCCAACGGAAGAGATCAACGTGGGCACTAAAGAGGAACCCCACGTCCTAAAGATCGGTACGAGCCTCGACCCAACGCAACGGGCCCGAATGATCGATTTCCTGACAAGGTATCAAGAAGTCTTCGCCTGGTCCTACGCTGACATGCCGGGGCTAGACCCGTCAATAGTAAAGCACTTCCTTCCGCTAGACACGGAAAAGTACCCGCCCAAGCGGCAGCAATTGCGACGACAACGAGCAGGCCTTCTCCTCCGCATCAAGGAAGAGGTTGTCAAAAGAATCAACGCGGGCTTTCTCGAGGTCTGCAACTATTCCGAATGGGTGGCAAACATAGTACCGGTGGAGAAGAAGGATGGAAGGGTCCGAGTATGCGTCGACTACCGGGACCTCAATAAGGCCAGTCCCAAAGACAACTTTCCTTTGCCCCACATCGACGTATTAGTCGAGAACACGGCGCGCCATGCCCAGTTTTCCTTCATGGACAGTTTCTCCGGATACAATCAAATTCGGATGGCCGAGGAAGACAAGATCAAGACGACGTTCACTACCATGTGGGGAACCTTTTGTTATCGCGTCATGCCTTTCGGTCTCAAAAACGCCGGAGCAACTTATCAGAGGGCTATGGTCACATTGTTCCACGACATGATGCATAAGGAAGTCGAGGTCTATGTTGACGACATGATCGCCAAGTCCAGAGAAGGAGAAGATCACCTCGTTAATTTGGAGCGTCTTTTCGACCGCTTAAAGGAATACAAGCTTCGGCTTAATCCAGCAAAATGCACGTTTGGCGCTCGGTCGGGAAAGCTACTATGATTCGTGGTCAGCGAGCGCGGCATCGAAGTAGATCCCGATAAAGTCAAGGCGATCAAAGAACTCCCTCCGCCATCTTCGGTTCGCGAAGTACGAGGCTTCCTAGGACGGTTGAACTACATCGCACGATTCATTGCAAACCTGACAGACAAATGCCAACCACTCTTTCGCTTGCTCCGCAAGAATGCAGCGATCGAATGGGACGGAGAATGTCAGAAGGCCTTTGACACCATCAAGGCGTTGGTTCCGCCCACGCCGGGCTGTCCCCTCGTACTTTACCTAACGGTGCGCCGCCAATCATTAGGATGCATGCTGGGACAAGAGGAAGAGTCCACGCACACAGAACGCGCGATCTACTATCTGAGCAAAAAGTTCACCGATGGAGAGTCCAATTATTCGGAAATCGAGAAGATGTGCTGTGCGTTGGTGTGGGTCATGCAAAGGCTCCGTCAATACACGCTCTATCACACGGTCCGCTTGCTGTCAAAGGCAGACCCCTTGAAGTACTTACTCGACAGTCCCTCCTCCACGCGGAATCTCGCCAAATGGCGGTGTCAATTGACGGAATACGATATCGAGTACGTGTCCCGCACTGCGGTCAAGGGGCAAGCGATTGCGGATCATTTGGCAGAATTCCCAATTGAAGACCACACACCTATTAATCCCGACTTCCCAGATGAGGGGATCCTCCAAATAGACGACGGGGAAGAGAAACCGGGATGGAAGATGTATTTCGATGGTGCTGTCAATTCCATGGGATCAGGCATCGGCGCAGTACTAATATCTCCGGACGGGCGCTATTACTCGGTAGCGGCAAAAATCGACTTCCCGTGCACCAACAATGTGGCCGAGTACGAGGCATGTATTCTCGGCCTGCAAGCGGCAATCGATTTCAAGGTGAAAGAGCTCGAAGTGTTCGGAGACTCTATGCTCACTATCTTCCAGACATTGGGGCAATGGAAGACAAAAGACGCGAAGCTAGTGCCATATCACGAATACCTCGAGAAGTTAACCGAGAATTTTGAGGACATCTCGTTCACCTATACCCCGCGCATGGCAAATTAATTCGCGGACGCGCTTGCGACGCTCGCCTCCATGGTGAGCATCACGAGGGAAAACCTGATCGAGCCCCTCGAGATTGAGATAGCCGAAGGGCCGGCGCATTGCAACGCGATTGAAGCATCCGAGGCGAAGCCGTGGTACGAGGACATCAAGAACCTTCTACGAACCGGCCAATATCCCCCATTCGCCGATCGCCGCGATCGGAAGACTCTTAGACGCCTCGCGATACATTACTTTCTGAGCGGTGAGATACTCTACCGCCGCTCCTTCGACTCCACACTCCTCCGGTGCATCGACGAACACGAATCGCGGCGTCTCATGGAGGAAGTGCACGGGGGAAACTGTGGACCCCATATGAACGGTCTCATGCTCGCCAAGAAGATCATGCGCTTGGGCTATTATTGGTCCACCATGGAGACTGATTGTGTGAAGCATGTCAGGCATTGTCACCGACGTCAAGTTTACGCCGATCAGATCAAAGCGCCGCCCAACGAACTGCGCCCCATGACGGCGCCATGGCCTTTTTCGATGTGGGGGATGGACGTGATTGGCCCAATCAACCCCAAAGCGTCAAACGGACATATGTTCATTTTGGTGGCGATTGACTACTTTACCAAGTGGATTGAAGCCGTCACTCTTGCGTCGGTCACCGCAAAAGCCGTGGCCCGCTTTCTTAGACGTGACGTCATCGCCCGGTACGGGGTCCCTGCGACGATCATTACGGACAACGCCAAGAACCTGAACAATAAAATCATCGACGAGCTCTGTGCACAATTCAAAATCCGACACCGCAACTCCACCCCATACCGTCCCCAAATGAACGGTGCGGTGGAAGCAGCGAATAAAAACATCAAAAAGATCATCGAGAAAATGACGGTGAACTACAAGGATTGGCACGAGATGCTCCCCTATGCGCTTTTGGCGTATCGTACATCCATACGGACCTCAACCGGGGCAACCCCGTACTCGCTAGTCTATGGTATGGAGGCTGTTCTCCCAATTGAAGTGGAGATCCCTTCAATGAGGATTCTCGCCGAAGCTGAACTCGAAGAAGCAGAATGGGCAAAACAGCGGTACGAACAGTTGAATTTCATTGATGAGAAGAGGCTGAAAGCGCTATGCCACGGGCAGTGCTAGCAACAAAGAATGGCTCGAGCCTTCAACACAAGAGTCCGCCACCGCGACTTCAACCCCGGTGACCTCGTTTTGAGGAAAGTCCTACACGTCGCGCCGGATTCTCGAGGGAAGTTCTCGTACAAATATGATGGCCCCTTCGTTGTCAAAGAGGTTTTCTCCAGTGGAGCAGTCGTCCTGAGCGACATGGACGGCGCTGAAAACGCCCTTCTCGTCAACGCTGACGCCATTAAGAAGTATTATCCATGAACGCTTGTATATTCTTTATTCTCCGGGCTCTGTGTCCCTTTCATTATAAGACATCTCCGTTTCCACGGACAAGTTTCAATTCCCACAATCTGTCCAATGCTAAGCTTTCTTGAGAGAAAAAAATAAATTTTCCCGCTAGGTCGAAAACCTCTTCGAGGCGGCCTAGGCAAAAGCTAGGGAACGAGTGGCACGACCTAAAATCCCGCAAAAGGGGGATCGCGGCAAAAGGAGAGCACAAACCACTTCCTTGTTAGGTCGAAAACCTCTCTGAGGCGGCCTAGGCAAAAATTAGAGGACCCGAGGGGTGCGATCCCACCCAAACATGGGGAATCGTAGCAAAAGGTGAGCATTCGTGTGAGAGAAATTAAATAAAATACCTCGCTAGGCCGTCGCGCATCCCGCGGCCTAGGCAAAAGTTAGGGGACGATGTCGGCTCGACCACGAAAGAAAAGCGACGCTTTCCCTGTGAAGCTACACCGAGTAATGGTTCGGCACTCTCAGACGCAAGCAAACTCTCTTTGACTCTCCAGGCTCGAGACCCGCCTCGAAATGGGGATCGAACCAACGTATCCTTGACTTGGAGGATCCCATAAGATCCCTCCTTTTACCTTTGCACGCATATTCTACGGGCTACCCGCTTCTAAAAGAGCCATTCTTCGATAGGGACACGGCCACCCTACAATGGTCACCGATATCAAATCCCTGACACATCTCTACATAGATTCCTCTTACATATGCCTATCTCGCCGATTAAGTGCAACTGATACCCTTTGTAGGTTCCTCTGTCTCCATGCACAGGTACGATTGGGAATCCCAAGGGGCATCTCCTTTTTGACGAACACGCGTTTGGCTTGTGCAGCAGACCGGGGCTTCGAGCCGAATGGAGGGCATGATGAGAGACCCTTCCACCATGACTCGAGGAAACGACAAATGACAAGCCCGATTTGGAACGGGACAGTCTACCTCTGCCGACATCCCCGACGAACTACTTAGCATCCTTTCCCGCCCTTACTTTCCCTTGCTCTCTATCCACTTTATCGCTTTCCGGACTTCGCGTCCACGGACTTCACGTCCACTTTACTGCTTTCCGAACTTCGCGTCCACGGACTTCGCGTCCACTTTACCGCGTCCACGGACTTCGCGTCCACTTTACCGCTTTCCGGACTTCGCGTCCACGGACTTCGCGTCCACTTTACCGCATTCCGGGCTTCGCGTCAACTTTACCGCTTTCCGGACTTCGCGTCCACGGACTTCGCGTCCACTTTACCGCTTTCCGGACTTCGCGTCCACTTTGCCGCTTTCCGGACTTCGCGTCCACGGACTTCGCGTCCACTTTGCCGCTTTCCGGACTTCGCGTCCACGGACTTCGCGTCCACGGACTTCGCGTCCACTTTACCGCTTTCCGGACTTCGCGTCCACGGACTTCGCGTCCACTTTACCGCTTTCCGGACTTCGCGTCCACTTTACTGCTTTCCGGACTTCGCGTCCACGGACTTCGCGTCCACTTTACCGCTTTCCGGACTTCGCGTCCACGGACTTCGCGTCCACTTTACCGCTTTCCGGACTCCGCGTCCACGGACTTCGCGTCCACTTTACCGCTTTCCGGACTTCGCGTCCACGGACTTCGCGTCCACTTTACCGCTTTCCGGACTCCGCGTCCACGGACTTCGCGTCCACTTTACTACTTTCCGGACTCCGCGTCCACGGACTTCGCGTCCACTTTACTGCTTTCCGGACTCCGCGTCCACGGACTTCGCGTCCACTTTACTGCTTTCCGGACTCCGCGTCCACGGACTTCGCGTCCACTTTACTGCTTTCCGGACTCCGCGTCCACGGACTTCGCGTCCACTTTACTGCTTTCCGGACTCCGCGTCCACGGACTTCGCGTCCACTTTACGGCTTTTCGGACTTCGCGTCCACGGACTTCGCGTCCACGGACTTTGCGTCCACGGACTTCGCGTCCACTTTACCGCTTTCCGGACTTCGCGTCCACTTTACCGCTTTCCGGACTTCGCGTCCGCGGACTTCGCGTCCACTTTACCGCTTTCCGGACTTCGCGTCCGCGGACTTCGCGTCCACTTTACCGCTTTCCGGACTTCGCGTCCACTATATCGCTTTCCGGACTTCGCGTCCACGGACTTCGCGTCCATGGACTTCGCGTCCACTTTATCGCTTTCCGGACTTCGCGTCCACTTTATCGCTTTCCGCACTTCGCGTCCACTTTACCGCTTTCCGGACTTCGCGTCCGCGGACTTCGCGTCCACTTTACCGCTTTCCGGACTTCGCGTCCGCGGACTTCGCGTCCACTTTATCGCTTTCCGGACTTCGCGTCCACTTTATCGCTTTCCGGACTTCGCGTCCACGGACTTCGCGTCCACTTTATCGCTTTCCGGACTTCGCGTCCACTTTATCGCTTTCCGCACTTCACGTCCACGGACTTCGCGTCCAATTTACTGCTTTCCTCGGGCTTCGGCCTAGTAACTTTACCGCTCCCCGCGGGCTTTGGCCCTACACATGCTATCGTGCGGGGTTAGACCCCTCGTCTACATTTCAGGATATTCGCTTCCTAATCAGGTGGTTACCTTACGACAGGTTCGGTCACCTTTGCACATCCTCCCTAAATATCCAACACGGGGAAGCAAGCTATCACAGAGAGTGACAACAGAAGCGGTCGCCGAGACCAAAAAAGGGTGCCTCTCGTGGTCTTCGGCTACATCCTCTAACCGAGCATGCAACCAAAGAGGGGCAAGCTGTCAGCACCCCATTTTGGCCCGCCGGCTCTCCACGCGAGGATTTCCTATCGAAGCCCGGGGCATTATTCACCACCTGACAATCAGGGGCAAATACGCGAGCACAGGTCACGAGCAATGGGAAGAAGAGCACGGTCTACCGAGAAGGGTGGAAGAGAGCAGTCAAAAGAACGAACGGACAAGGAATCCCCGAGACAGCGGAACTGACACTGAGGCACTATTCATCACCGAGTCACCGAAGCACCGAAAGGTGCCCAATATAGGGCTTCAAAAATCCCCCTCAGTGCCAAAGTGACCAACGAGATGTCCGAACACATTTTCGGGGCATTCTGCTTAAGCCGGGACACCTGATCCCCCACGGACGCCTTTTCTGACAGGGCTCCCGGGGTTCGCTCCACTGACAAACAAACGGCCCCTCAAAACGGGCCCACAGGCACCCAGGGACCATCAAAGTCGGGGAACAAGCTTCAGATGACCTTCCGAAACTCGACTCGGCCTCCCGAGGGACGTCTCGGTGGTCATGAACGTCTCCCGGCGAGCCTTCGGGAATTTCCACGGAAAGCAGGGACCACAACGATCTCTGAGCGCCTCACAATAACCCCGAGCACCTCAAGGCATTCAAGGCACACTGAGAAAATCCCGGTCAAAGTCCCTAGGTCTTCCCGGGCCTAGGGTCCCCGACCAAGGACAACGAGCCAATGATCACCGACGGGGCAAACGGATCGCCGAAACGAATGAAAGAGTGCACAAAGGTCAATCGGGGTCGACGGACACTAAACTCCACTCCGAACGTCCAAACAGGGCAAAACCGACTCCCGAGGCGCCGAACCGCCCGAACGTCCGTTCACGCGACGCATGGCGATATTAGATTCATCCAAATCTTCGTCTTTCAAGCATTCCAAATCTTCAAATTAATCGGACATCGGAGGTCGGACGCGAGCTCAATCAAGTCTCAAGCGTTTGCCGGCTTTTCTCCTAATCGGATGGGACCCACAGCCTAGCCAAGCCAAGCCATCAAGCCGCGGCTCAACCCAAGCCACGGCTCAACCCTCGGCTCGGATTGGACAGCCCAAGCCGCAGCTCAAGCCTCTCCCACCGTCGGCTCCAACACACCCCCACCACACATTTGAATTTCCCTCCCATCCATCACCTCCCTCCATCCATCCATCACTTCCTATCACATCCTATCACACCCATCACTCCTTCCTTTCCTTTCCCCACACTCTACATGACACTTTCCCCACCCTAATCCTCCTTGGAATTTTCAGCAGCCCACTTAGGGCCCCCAAACCGCAATTAACTTCCTCTAACCGAACCATTAGAGCCTCCTATAAGTTCCCTAGCATCATTAGTTTTAATCACTTCTTCAACTCCACTCTCTCTCAAGCCAATCTCTCTCAAGAACTCTCTCAAACCTCAGCCCATCCCCTCACTTCTGTCCACCCCTTGCCAAGGCCGAAACCGGCCGAAACCGCCGGAAAACCACCCGGTATTCCGGTAACCATCCGACCCGACTTAAACCCAAAAATTCTCAAACTTCATAGCCTACATATTTCCTACCCCCTAAGTCCATTTCCGGACTTGGATTTTCGATTTGAGGTCCCCAAGACCCCGTTCCAGTCGAAATTGCAATCGGGTCCCGAGACCCTCACCGCGCGCACCGAACACTAACGGCGTGCCATTTCATCCCACGACCTCGGAGAGTCGTGCCATCACATTTAAAGGGTTCCTCACAACCCTCACCCTCCCCCATGAAGAGGTGGTCACAGTCCGAGGGCCGACCAACCGTGCACGACCTCCGTTCTACCCATTTTCACTAACCGGGTTTCTTTTTTTTTTACCGGAACTTCTCTCGTCGTTTCCGACTTATTCAGGGTTCGGCACGCTCGGAGCTTTCCACGACCACCTAGATCTACCTCTTAGGAGTCCAACGAGCCCGACCCCGCACCGTGCCGTGCCCGGAGGTTGCGTGCCAAGCCGTTCTACCGAGACTAGCCGCGACTGTCTTCTCTCGGGTTGCTCACTACCGCAACTTCAAACCGAGTCTAGCGACTCCCAAGGCCACGTCCCCGACTCTTCTCCTCGTATACCGGGGCTAGGTAACGTTCCTTTACGATCTATACAAGTTAGAATCTTCGATCCTTACTCATAGGATGTGTTCATGTGTTTTTAAAGACTCCAAATGCATGCAAGTTCCTATTTTTCTTTCGGATCTATCCATTCCATGCATTTTCATGCAACGTACGTCCATTATCTTTTCATGCACGACCTTGCCGTGCCTACATGGTGTCCAAGCTCGCATGTCATGACGGGAAACAACCCGGGTCCGGAGGGAAGAGATCCCCTTGGCCACGGGTTGAGCCACGGGACTCACGGCCGAGTCTCTAGGAAGAGACCCGTGAGCTTCCTTGGCCCACCCGTGGCTAGGTACGTCTCCTCCTTCCCGAAAGGGGATTGGTTCCCGTGTTTCTTTTACCGTTGAGCGTAGATAACGTGATAGCATGACGGGAAAAGGCCCGAATCGGGGCCGGAGAAGTCTTCCCGACTCATGTGAGCCATGGAAGCTCACGGCCTCCCTTGGAGGAATAGGGCCGAGAGCTTCCTCGGACCACACGAGTCCGGGAGGCTTTCTTCCGTCTCGAGACGGGTCGGTTCTCGTGTTTTATTTACTTCGTTATTAATCGAGTCGAGATCGTCTTGTTATTTCCGTTTAAATGTCTCGACTCATGCACGTTTGTGTGATTCCATGCAATTATGTTGTGGTGGTATCGAAATGACTAAAACATGTGTTATTATCGTGATTAACGTATTGTGTATGCAAGAAACGATTAGAATCGGCGCGGGAGATCGCTCAAAATTCAAGACGAGTCAAGGGTCACTCGGCTCCTTCCTTCGGGAGGTGGCCGAGAGTCCCCGGACACCTCTCGAATTTAGGCCGATCTCCCTAGTCGTTTCGGATCGCTCCTTGGAATTGGATGTCTTAATGTTCGGGTCTTGTTATTAGCTATGTGGTAGGCACGTGATTGGCGCGTTGATTGTGGATAATCACTCACCGAACCCGATGCCCATAATGTCGGACCACCATCATCGAATAATTTCACAAACGGGAAAACGGGACAAATCATCCGATTAATTAAATCATTTGGACTAAATAATTGGATTAATTGAACCCCCAACTTGTAAACGCATCGACGATTTATGGAATGGTGAGAATGCCCTTTTTCATCAAGATTCACAATTTCAAAATATCGAGGCACGTAACACGAATAGAATTGATGTCTAGCGAGTACTCACGTGCCGTGACTCGGGTCCGGGCCCAATTTGAGGCGGCCCGAGTCATGGCACGAGAGCCCTTCTTAGACTCCTTCGTGTGACGTGATCTCCCGTTTATACACGAACATTGCAATTCTATCATCCAAGGGTATAATCGTCATTCCGTGACTCGCCGATACCTTAGGCGTTAGGGGGTTGGAAACACCTCGATCTATGGGCGAGAAAGGGCAACCCGTTCAGGTGCGAGATTCGTTCGCACGGCCCATTCCGTTCATTTTCGGTGTTTCTATCTTCCTATCGTAGATTCGGTGGTGAACCTTTTTATTTCAGTTGCAAAAGACGAAGAACCGGATTAATCATGTACTTGACTTAAACAAACATTAGATAATGAATAGGTGGAATGGTAGATTCCAATCTAGAGTCAAAACACGAGTTTGGCTAATTCGGTGAAACCACAGTGACACTTAACTGAATAAGAGTCATAAAACAAACACACATATGTAATTGGCTTAGAACCTTATCCTAGCCCGCCCTCTATGTTTGCCTAGCTTAGATGCATTGTTTGCCAATCAACCACAGGTAATAACTGATTAAGTCACGTACATTCGACTTAATACACCACTTGTTTGTATTCACCGACAATTGTCAGTTGTTGTCTGTATTGTGTCAGTTTTATCAGTTTTCTTCTGTTTTGTCTTTGCATATGATGATTTATCGCGATTCGGGCCCGAGCCCATAGGTTACGTGTTACACGGGGTCCAATGCCCCAAACTACCGAACACGAGGTCCAACGCCTCCTAATTCACCGAGCGCGTGCAACCCGAGTGCGGAATGGGATCTAGCCTCGATTCACTATCACACTCCGAATGCGGCCTATGTGGAAGGCGGATTTGGATTGAGCTTGTGAAACGGGTTTAGATATCACCCGGGAGCTCGATCGGCCCATCAGACACAGTGGGAACCGACCGGTTCTCCCAAAGACCGTTGGATCGATCGGACCCGACCCCCGGCTCCTTGAGCCCGCGTTGCCTTAATTTGTTTATCGGTTATTCAAACTACACGGTGAGCCGGAGCGGAATATTGGCCCAATGCAAGCCGATCGGAATCCATTTATTTCATTCAGTTGTATTCTGTATTTATTCGAGCGTACATTGTGAGGATTTTATTTGTATATTCATTCGTGTACTTGTAAGGATTCCGATTGGTGGGCAGGAGGTCCGAGTGTCGAGTCGATTAAGTTGGTCTATCGTCGCCAAGGGATGAGTAAGTTTGAACAATCATGGTCTCGGTTCACGCAGGGAATCGACCATCACGGTCCGAAGAACTGTAACGCTAAGATAGCGAACCGATCCCTTGACTCACAAGCCTACTTATCCTTCGGATTCTTGGCCCAACTCAATCGATTCATCGATTTTACGGTGTCAAAACGAGCGAGTCAAGTGCGACCTTAAATCACGCGGTAAATAAACAAAACGGCAAGCCTAGCAAGCTAGAGTACCGAAAGGGCGTGCGGGATATAGGCCCGCACGTAACAGAACCCCCGAATTCGGAATTCCGGTTCCGTACGACCATTGCCTTAGCATTTAGGTGTACCCCGTACCCTTAGACCCGGGTAACTTGCCGGCCCTCGACCTTCGGGTTGTAAAATGGCAAGTGGCGACTCCTTCTCACGTGCGTCCGTCGCACGTCCCCGGGAAGGTGGACACTCTCAAGCCGCGTTTGCTTAGGCGCGCGCATGCGTGCCCCGACGAGATGAAATTCGGGTGCGCACAGGACTCACGGTCTAGTCTCTATGGAGAGACCCGTGAGCTCCCTTGGCCTATACGGGGTCATGGAGGCCTCTCTTTTCCCGAATCGAGTCGATTCCCATGCTCTTTACCGTCAATCGCACGTGTCATATTAACATGACGGGAAATGTTCCGAATCGGGGTCGAAGAAGCTCTCCCGACTCGTGTGAGCCATGAAAGCCCACGGTCCTCCTTGATTGAGTGTGGCCGAGGGCTTCCGTGGACCACACGGGTCCGGAAAGCCTTCTCCCGCCTCGAGACGGATCGATTCCCATGTTTCATTCATTTCGTTATCATTTGAGTCAATGCCGCCTTTGTTGTTTTCCGTTTAAATATCTCGTTCGTACGTATTTGCATGACTTTATGTGATTATGGTCACGGTGATATCGAGATGAGCAAAACATGTATTAACGTGCTTGATGTATTATGCATGCAAGGAATGGCTCGAACCGACGTGGGATACCATCCGTGACCCAAGGCGGGTCCAGGAGGTCTCTCGGCCCCATCCCTCGAAAAAGGGCCGAGTGCTCCTCGACCCCTCCCGGGTCTAGGGCGGTCTCCTCCGCCGTCTCGCGTTCGATCCTTGGAATTGAGTGTATTCGTATCCGTGTTCCGTCGCTAGACGTGTGTTAATCTCATAATAAGCGAATGGATTTCGGACCATTATTCATTAAACCAATGATAACCGTAACAAGGAGCCACAAACATCGAATAATTTCACAAATGGGATAAACGGGACGTGCTACTCGGCTAATTAAATCATTCGGACTAAATAATTGGGTAAATTGGTTATTAATTTGTAAACGCATCGATGATTCACGGAACGGCGAGAATGCCCTTCTCTATTAAAAATTCACAATTTCAAAATACCGAGTCGTGTAACACGAATAGAATTGATGCCTAGGGTATCGGTGAATCACGGAGTGACAATTATGCCCTTGGACAATAAAATTGCAATGTTCGTGTACAAATTGGAGATCGCGTCACACGAAGGAGTCTAAAAAGGACTCTCGTGCCCCGACTCGGGTCGCCTCAATCTATGGACGGAAAAGGGCTACCCGTTCGGGTACGAGTCTCATTCGCACGGCCCATTCCGTCCACTTTCGGTGGGGGTGCATTTCATTTCAGTTACAAAATACAAAGAACCGGACTAATCATACATTCGGCCTAATCAAACACTAGATAATGGATAAGCGGAATGATAGATTCCAATCTAGAGTCAAAACACGAGTTTGGCTAATTCGGTGAAACCGCAATGACACTTAACTGAATGAGAGTCATAAAACGAACACACACATGTAATCGGCTTAGAACCCCATTCCAATCCACCACTTATGCTTGCCTAGGATAGATGCACTGTTTGCTAATCAACCCCGGTTGTGCGCACCCGAATTTAATCTCGTCGGGGCACGCATGCGCGCGCCTAAGCAAACGCGGCTTGGGAGTGTCCACCTTTCCGGGGACGCGCGACGGACGCACGTGAGAAGGAGTCGCCACTTGCCATTTTACGACCCGAGGGTCGAGGGCCGGCAAGTTACCCGGGTCTAGGGGTACGGGGTACACCTAAATGCTAATGCAATGGTCGTACGGAACCGGAAATTCCGAATTCGGGGGTCCTATTACGTGCGGGCCTATATCCCGCACGCCCTTTCGGCACTCTAGCTTGCTAGGCTTGTCATTTTGTTTATTTACCGCGTGATTTAGAGTTGCACTCTACTCGCCCATTTTGACACCGTAAATTCGTTGAAGTGATCAAGTTGGGCCAAGAGTCCGAAAGATGAGTAGACTTGTGCATCGAGGAGTCGGTTCACTATCTTAGCGTTACAATTCATCTAACCGTGATGGTCGATTCCCTGCGTGAGCCGAAACCATGAGTATTTGAGCTTACTTATCTCTTGGTGACGATAGACCGACTTAATCGACTCGACACTCGGACCTCTTGCTCACCGATCGGGGATCCTTACAAGTGGATGAATGTACAAATGAAATCCTCGCGATGTTCTCTCGAATAATTACAAAGTGCAACTGAATAAGTAAATGGATCCCGATCGACTTGCATTGGGCCAATATTCCGCTCCGGCTCACCGTGTGTTTTGAATGACCGATAAACAAATTAAGGCAACGCGGGCTCAAAGAGCCGGGGGTCGGGTCCAATCGAGCCGACGGTTTACAGGAGAACGGATTAGTTCCCACTGTAACCGTTGGACCGATCGAGCTCCCGGGTGATATCTAAACACGTTTCACGCATTCAATCCAAATTGCCTTCCACATAGGCCATATTTGGAGTGTGATGGTGACTCGAGGCTAGATCCCATTCGGCACTCGGGTTGCGCGCGCTCGATGAATTAAGAGGCGTTGGACCTCGTGTTCGGTGATTTGGGGCGTTGGACCCCGTGCAACACGTAACCTATGGGTTCGGGCCCGAGCCGCAATAAATCATCAAAAGCAAGAATAAAACAGAAGAAAACTGATATAACTGACACAATACAGAAAGCAACTGACAACAACTGATAAGTGTCAGTGAATACAAACGAATTGTGTATTAGGCCGAATGTACGTGATTTAATCAGTTTATTAACCGGGGTTGATTAGCAAACAGTGTATCTATCCTAGGCAAGCATAAGTGGTGGATTGGAATGGGGTTCTAAGCCGATTACATGTGTGTGTTCGTTTTATGACTCTCATTCGGTTAAGTGTCATTGCGGTTTCACCGAATTAGCCAAACTCGTGTTTTGACTCTAGATTGGAATCTATCATTCCGCTTATCCATTATCTAGTGTTTGATTAGGCCGAATGTATGATTAGTCCGGTTCTTTGTATTTTGTAACTGAAATAAAATGCTCCCCACCGAATCTACGATAGGAAGATAGAAACACCGAAAGTGGACGGAATGGGCCGTGTGAATGAAACTCGTACCCGAACGGGTAGCCCTTTTCCGTCCATAGATCGAGGCGTTTCCGGCTCCCTAGCGCCTAGGGTATCGGTGAATCAAGGAATGACGGTTATGCCCTTGGATGATAAAATTGTGATGTTCGTGTATAAATTGGAGATTTGCGTCACATGAAGGAGTCTAAGAAGGATTCTCATGCCCCGACTCGGGCCGCCTCAAATTGGGCCCGGACTCGAGTCAAGGCACGTGAGTACTCGCTAGACGTCAATTCTATTCGTGTTACGCGTCTCGGTATTTTGAAATTATGAATTTTAGTGAAAAAGGGCATTCTCGCCGTTCCGTAAACCATCGATGCGTTTACGAATTAAGGATCGATTAACCCAATTATTTGGTCCAAGTGATTTAATTAGCCGAATGATACGTCCCGTTTCTCCCATTCGTGAAATTATTCGGTGACGATGACCTTGCGTTATGGGTATTATGGATTTAACGAACAATGGTCCGAAGTCTACACGTCTATCATGTGATTATCACATAGCCAATGATAAAACACGAACATCAATACACACAATTCCAAGGGATGATTCCGATCGTATCTTACATGCATGATACATCAAACACGATAATAACACACGTTTTAATCACATCGATGCCGCCATGGTCATAATCACGCAAAAGAGCACACAAACACGCACGAACAAAATTATTTAAGCGGAATCAATAAAACGGCATCGACTCAAGTGATAACAAAATGGATAAAACATGGGAATCGGCCCATCTCGAGGCAAAAGAGGGCCTCCCGGACTTGTGTGGTCCAAGGAACCTCTCGGCCGTATTCCATCAAGAATGATCGGGAGCTTCCGTGGCTCACACGGGTCGGGATGGTCTCTTCGGCCCCGATTTGGATCTTTTCCTATCATGGCACATGAACTTATGCATCATACGGATATGATATGAGCACATAAATGGAATATGATGGACGTACGTGCATGGAAATGCATGAGGAAGTCTGGATCTAGAAGAAAAATAGCAACTTTCATGCTTTCCGGTTTATAAATCACATTAACACTTCATAACAAGCAAACATCAAGGATCCTAGCTTCTCTAAGTCGTAGAGGAATGTTACCTAGCCTCGGAACACGAGGAAAGAGTCGGAGAAGTGGCAAAGGGAGTCGGGAGACTCGGTTGGAACGAACAGACCCGAACCGGTGCAGTCGGGTCGACTGGCAGACCCGACTGGCAGTCTGGCTTGTCGAGGCTGTACCGGTTGATCGGGATGGAATTTTCGCGCGAGGCCAGTTGCATTGGATTCCCAAGAGACTAAGGATCGCTCCTGTGGTGGTTTCGGGAGGAGAGCATCCGTAGATTTTCCGGAAATCAAAAACATTGTCGGGTCAGTAAAAAAAGGACAGACCCAGTCGGGTCAAAACAGACCCGACTGGCACCAGATGAAGAAACGGCTCCACAGGAGGCTCCCGGTGGTCTTTTGATGTAAGGTCGGTGGCATTGGACTCCTAACTGAGTGAGGAGCACAGTGATGGGTGGCTCGTAGCGAGATTCAACCCGAGCTGACCTGTGCATCCCTGCAAAGTTCGGGTTAGAAAAGACGACCAGAGGAAAAGACCAGACTGGCACCCGATGAAGAAACGACTCTAGGGGTGGCTCCCGGTGGTCTTTTGATGCGAGATCGGTGGCATTGGACTCCTAACTGAGTGAGGATCATACCTGCAGTGGTTTCATGAGGATTAGACATGTCTATTTTCTTGAAAGATGCAAAGAAAACCGAATTTTTGGAGGGAAGATTAAGGTGGGGAAAGTGAGTGGGAAGTTGATGGGAAGTGATGGAAAGATGGGAGTTGATGTGAGGATGTGTAAGAGATATTTTGAATGTGTGGTTGAGGGAAGCTCTTGGGATTGAGCCATTGGGGCTTGGAGCCACCGAATTGAGCCGTGGCTTAGGGATTAGCCGCGGTTTGGGGCTGTCATGTCGGAGCCGTGGCTGATTGTGGGCGAGCCGTGGCTTGGTGGCTTGGCTTGGCTGAGCTGTGGGTCCCATTCGAATAAGAGAAAAGCCGGAAAAAGCTTGACACTTGATTGAACGCGCGTCCGGTCTCCGATGTCCAATTAATTTGAAGATTTGGAATGCTTGAACGACGAGGATTTGAATGAGCCTAATGTCGCCATGCGTCATATGAACGAACGTTTGGGTGACTCGGCGCCTCGACAGTCGGTTTTGCCCTGTTTGGACGTTCGGAGCGGAGTTTAGTGTCCCCCGGTCCCTGATTGTTCTTTGTGCACCCTGACATTCGTTTTGGCGATCCTTTTGCCCCGTGAAGGATCGTTGGCTCGTTGCCCTCGGTCGGGGACCGTTGGCCCGGGAAGACCTAGGGGCTTTGACCGGGGTTTTCTCATTGTTCCCTGAATGTCTTGAGGTGCTCGGGGCTCCTTGTGAGGTGCTCGGGGATCGTTGTGATCTTTGTTCTTCGTGGACGTGCCTCGGAGGCTCGTCGGGAGACGTTCATGACCACTGAAACGTCCCTCGGGAAACCGAGTCGAGTTCCGGAAGGTCATCTAAAGCTTGTTCCCCAACCCTAGTGGTCCCTGGGTGCCTATAGGCCCGTTTCGAGGGGCCGTCTGCTTGTCAGTGGAGCGGGCCCTGGGAGCTCTGTCAGAAAAGGCGTCCGTGAGAGATCGGGGCGTCCCGGCTCATGTGGCAGGCCCCGGAAATGCGCCCGGACGTGTCGTTGGTCACTTTGGCACTGAGAGGGATTTTTGGAGTCCCATATTGGGCACCTTTCGGTGCTTCGGTGACTCGATGATGAATAGTGCCACAGTGTCAGCTCCGTTGTTTTCGGGGTTCTTTGTCTGTAAATTCTTCCGACTGCTCTCTTCGGCTTTTCTAATGGACCCAGCTCTTCTTCTGTGGTTTATGACTCTGTGCCCGCATGTTCGCCTCTGATTGCCGGGAGATGAATAGTAACCCGGGCTTTGATAGGTAATTCTTGTGCAGGAAGCCGGTGGGCCAAAATGGGGTGCTGACACCGGTTAATAAACTGATTAAATCACGTACATTCGGCCTAATACACAATTCGTTTGTATTCACTGACACTTATCAGTTGTCGTCAGTTGCTTTCTGTATTGTGTCAGTAATATCAGTTTTCTTCTGTTTTATTCTTGCTTTTGATGATTTATTGCGGCTCGGGCCCAAACCCATAGGTTACGTGTTGCACGGGGTCCAACGCCCCAAATCACCGAAGACGAGGTCCAACGCCTCTTAATTCATCTACCGCGCTCAACCCGAGTGCGGAATGGGATCTAGCCTCGAGTCACCATCACACTCCAAATATGGCCTATGTGGAAGGCAATTTGGATTGAATGCGTGAAACGTGTTTAGATATCACCCGGGAGCTCGATCGGTCCAACGGTTACAGTGGGAACTAATCGGTTCTCCTGCAAACCGTCGGCTCGATTGGACCCGACCCCCGGCTCTTTGAGCCCGCGTTGCCTTAATTTGTTTATCGGTAATTCAAAACACACGGTGAGCCGGAGCGGAATATTGGCCCAATGCAAGCCGATCGGGATCCATTTACTTATTCAGTTGCACTTTGTAATTATTCGAGAGAACATCGCGAGGATTTCATTTGTACATTCATCCACTTGTAAGGATCCCCGATCGGTGAGCAAGAGGTCTGAGTGTCGAGTCGATTAAGTCGGTCTATCGTCACCAAGAGAATACTCGCGGTTTCGGTTCGCGCAGGGAATCGACCATCATGGTTCAATGAACTGTAACTCTAAGATAGTGAACCGATTCCTTGACACACGAACCTACTCATCTTTCGGACTCTTAGCCCGACTTGATCGATTCATCGAATTTACGGTGTCAAAACAAGTGAGTCGAGCGTAACTCTAAATCACGCGGTAAATAAACAAAACGGCAAGCCTAGCAAGTTAGAGTACCGAGAGGGCGTGCGGGATATAGGCCCGCACGTAATAGAACCCCCGAATTCGGAATTTCCGGTTCCATACGACCATTGCCTTAGCATTTAGGTGTACCCCGTACCCCTAGACCCGGGTAACTTGCCGGCCCTCGATTTTCGGGTCGTAAAATGGCAAGTGGCGACTCCTTCTCACGTGCGTCCGTCGCGCGTCCTCGGGAAGGTGGACACTCCCAAGCCGCGTTTGCTTAGGCGCGCGCATGCGTGCCCTGACGAGATTAAATTCGAGTGCGCACAGCTTGGCGACTCCACTGGGGACACTTAGAGGGTTCGGGCTTGTTCCCGCTTGTTTTGTTTGCTTGTCTATTTACCGCTTTCCGCATTTCCCGCTTATCTATTTTACGCACTTTTATTTTCCGCACATGCATTGCATATCATACTAGTCTCTTAGGTACCTCGTCCGACATCCCACGGGCACCAATATAGGAAGTTAGGTTAGTCAGAGGTTCCGAGTAAGGGAACGGATCGAGTCGGCTATGCCACCGAACCGGCCCCCAAAGATCCTCGCTCGATTTCAAGGAATTCACACCCTTGAGTCGGGAGCCCCCATGCCTAGTTAGCGGTTCTCCCAGTAGCACCGAAAACCATGCATACACAGGGACCGTCATGCTGGACCAATTTTTACCTCCATGCCGTCAACCGACCCAAAGTCGAGTCCTTGAGTCGGCCCGTAGTTTTTTTTAGGACGGGCATTTTTGTTGTTTTTGTAAGAAAGAGCGATGTATACTGTAAAGAACACAACTATAGTTTATCTTTCCGCACTGCATACATTCTTTCGAAAAAGACTTAGGACATTACATTGATTTGATTCTAAAAACGTTAAGCCGGCATCTCCTCCATCTAGGTAAGGATGGACCGCCCGGCTCTCGGTCTTAGGCTCGAAGCAATCACGCCGCCAAGGCAAGATATCATGCGCATCTGGAGGACTCTCCGACCGGTGGACCACGCATTCATCCAGGACATCATCGGAGACGTGGTCATGCTCACCGAGACTCCGGTAGACTGGATCTTCTTGAGGACTGCCACCGAATTTTGGGATCCCGGGCACGCAGTATTCAACTTCCAGGGGACAGAGTTAGCTCCTACGATCGAGGAGTACACGGCACTCATCCAGAGGCCCACACCCACGACCCAAGGCATATTCAGACCCAACCCGTTCACAACCGTCCAGGGTCAGCTCTCTACTCTTCTCCGCATACCCGCTCAAGACTTCCACGAGGAGCTTCATCAAAGGTGGGATCAAGGCATCCGGATTGCATGGCTCTCCGATTGGACGCTCATCCGCGCAATGACTCCTACTACGGCTTCCTATCAGCGCGATACTTGCCATGGATTCCTGCTCTTGATCTTTGGCACCCTCCTGTTCCCGTACTCGCCGAACCTCATCGACGGGGCTATAGCCCAAGTCGTCCTCCAAGCGGTGGGAGGCCATAGTTATGTGGAGGCTTTGTTAGCCGAGACCGTTCGGTCTCTTGACTACGTTAGGGAGGTTCGGCGCGGAAGGATGAGAGGATCCCCGCACTTGCTACAGATTTGGCTTCTAGCTCATATCCGCCCGTTCTGCTCGTCACATCCGTTCTCCTACATCGCCGACAAGCACTCGCTGATCGAACGCTTGGCGCCGGTCATCCCACCTCCCGAGCACAGCTTCTCGGAATGGAGGCGCTTTTGGCGCGAGCTGACGCCCTCACGGTTCCTATGGGTCGCTCGATGGAATCCCGGTGGCCTCATGATCACGGGATGTCCCGGAATTGTAGGAGTTCCCCTCCTCAGCCATTTGGGGAGCACCCTCATATTTCCCAGCCGAGTAATCAGACAACTCGGCGGCCTACAGGACATTCCCGTCGAGGCGGACCGCCTACCTTTCCGCATCCAATGGGCCGACTCCACGTCCACGGCCCCCGATAGATTCCTACAGATTCGGGAGATCCGCCGTCAGCTGGATGCTAGCACCATACAGCGCCTGTACTTCCCCGAGCACCCCACCGACGAGGAGCGAGCATTTTCTGCCACCTCAGCATACGTGGCCCGGTTCTACCCGCAAGGATCGACACCACCACAACGGCCTCAGGCCACCCCGACTCCCCGCGCTACATCCACCCTCGCCCCTGAAGCCGAGAGTTCTATCCAAGCGGCCATGCACGCGGAGCTACGGGCCGTCAGGGAAGAACGGGATAGGCTCCGTTGCGAGCTTGTTGACTCCCGCGCAGAGGTCGCGGACTACAGGGAGGTTCAGACACAGCTGACTCGAGCACGCGCCCGGGTCGCACACTTAGACCGGGAGATGGCCCGCTTGGACGCGGAGTTGGATCGAGTGCACAAGAGGGCGCGCAACCTCGCCCATCCTTAGGATTAGTAGGCGCACTCATTTTTGCCCTCGCTCGGACCCACGCCACTTTCGAGCGGCCACCGAGCATAAAGGGATGTCGGCTTTACGTTTATGTTCCTTTCTTTTCTTCCGAATGTTCTATTTTGTAAAACCATGGAACTTGGAGCTAATCAATGTGATGACATTAGTGTTTTGAAAGCTCATGCATCTCATACATTTTGTCGTTTTACTTAATTCCGCACTTATCATTCGAGTTATCGGTGTCTGTCCTTATGCACCCTTGGAATGCAGGTGATTACCACTGGCGTCCCACCGCTACCCGACTCGTCAACGTCTCAGGATGGCAGAAGGAGATCACGTTGATGTTTCCGAAGAGGTCAACCCTTCGGTCCCGACCCTTTCTCAACCATCGCAGACACACGCCCCGCCGCCTTTCACTCCTGCAGGCGTACTCCCGGTGTATTCCAGTGCCCTTCCAACACATCTCCCGCCCCCAGCGTTGTCGGGAGCGCCTCTGCCACCGGCCTCACCAACTTCCACCGCCAAGAATGACCAAGCCCGCATCGCGGCCCTCGAGGGTACGGTCAACCAAATGGCCACTAACATGGCAGAGCTGCTCGCCCTACTCAGAGGACCGAACCAGGCCTCTTTGAGCTCCACACCCCCACCGGGACTGGGGCCAACAGTCGATCCAACCCCGTGGGCTCCACCAACCCAAGCCCCGGAAAATGTCGTGGCTCCCGCACCGCCAGCGCTGTATACGTCCACGATTCACCCCTTTACCAGTCAACTCCCGCCGTCACCCGCCCCTTCGGTAGTCCCTCTTCCGCCGGCTACCTTCCTATCCTCGGAGCGCATCTTGTCTGCACCTCCACCAATTTCCATACCGGCTCCGGCTATGACCTATGCGGTACCTCCACCGACGGTTTTTCCGGCACCCACCGCACCTGCTCCGACGCACCTTCAAGCCACTGAGCTTCCTTCCTATCCGCCTCGGCAGCCTCACGCCGGCCTGTCCTACCAGGCGCCGCCTCCTATAAACACCGCCTTCCACGAACCGGGCACACCGACCCACGCGGCCCAATTCGCCTCACCGACACACTTCTTCCCTGAGGCCGACGCCGAACAGGAGCGTAGGTTGAAGCGAATGGAGGAAACGATACGGGCCCTGCAAGCGAACGATGTTCGTCCCGACGCCCGCTATGGCGACTGTAGCCTATTCCCGGGTATGCGCCTGCCCCCGAAGTTCAAGGTTCCAAAGTTCAAGACCTATGAAGGCACGACGGATCCACGCCACCACCTTCGCCATTACCGAGGGAAGATGCTGCAGTATTGGGAATACAAGGAATTTGTCATCCACTCCTTCCAGGATAGCCTGTCGGGATCGGCCCTCGATTGGTTCATGTCACTGAAGGCTGAGGACATCCCGACGTGGGAGGATCTCTCTCGGAAGTTCACCGACCAGTATCGGTATTGTGCAGAAACGCCTCCCACCCTTTTGGAGCTGAGCACGAAGGAAATGGCGCGAGGCCAAAAGTTCGAGGAGTATGCCCCCAAGTGGCGCGCCCAAGCCGCAAAGCACATTCCCCCGATCAGCGAAGCACAACAGATCCAACTGTTTCACTCCACGCTGAGAGGAGTGTACTATTCACACCTGTTGGCGCACACTTCGTCGTTCTCCGACCTCATCGAGGCCGGGAAAAAGCTGGATTTGGGGATCAAGCTCGGAAGAATGGAGGACCCCACCAACAAAGGAGAGGAGTCGTCAAAGAAGGCTCCCGCGGCGCCGTCATCTTCCAGCGGGAGGAGAGCGAAAGAGGTCTCGGTCAACGCCGTCAACACGGCGCGTCAGGAGCCACAACAATATTCGGTGAATCTCACAACCGCACCGACCACCGCTCCTACCTACTTTCTCCCGCCTCCGCAGCATCAACTTTAGTCGATCTACTATTCAGCCCCACCGATCCCGCCGCCGACGACCTCACAGTCATACGACCACTTTACGCCTGCCCCCGCTCAACCCTCTCAACCCAGGCCCCCGGTGTCGAGAACTCCTCCACCGAGCCGACCCCGCAAACAATACTCGCCGCTGCCTGCTCCTCTCTCTCACATATATCGGCAACTCTTGGCAGAAGATCAGATTCAACCGATATCCCCGGGTCCGAACTTCGACCCGTCCGTCTAGGACCAATCCAAACGTTGCGAGTATCATCAGGGCGCACTGGGGCACACTCTCGACAATTGTTGGAGGCTGAGGGGCGAAATTCAGAGGAGGATCGACAGCAACCGACTCACTTTCAACGCCGTCAGACCTCCAAATGTGCAAGCCAACCCCCTCCCGGACCATAGGCCGAACCCGGGATCATCTATCAGCATGATCTCTGTATGCGTCTCGGAGAGGGACGAAGAAGCGCAGGAGAAACCCCCTCCCTTTGTAATCAATTACACTCCCGAGGAACTCACGGTCGGGTTCACGGGACACGTGGCCTCATCGGCCCCATTCGTCGTTGACGTCCCCGCTCGGGAGCCATATTCAGACAGCAAGGTCCCTTGGACCTACAAAGGAAGCATCGGGAACGTTGAACAGCAATTCAGTATCATGGGGTTGACATGCTCGGGACGGGTATATGAGAACCCGACGGCCAAGGACAAAGGGAAAGCGCCCGCTGTTGAAGATGGGGCGACGCCCCGAATGGTCACCTTTCCCGTCCAAGAAGGTGACCGAGGAGGAAGCCGAAGCTTTCATGAAGATCGTGAAGGCGAGCGAATACAAGGTGGTCGAGCAAATGGCCAAATCCCCGGCCCACATCTCATTGCTTGCCCTCCTCCTCGACTCGGAACCTCACCGAGAGGCCCTCCTCCGGGTACTGACCGCGGCACAAGTGCCGAAGGAAACGCCCCCAAACAGGATAGAGGAGACGATCGGGTCCATCTTCTCCAACACTATCTCGTTCTCGGACGACGAGCTCCCGTCCGAGGGTTGGTCACATTCACGGGCGTTGCACATCGTCTGCAAGTGCAACAACTACATCATCGGCCGGGTCATGATTGACAACGGGTCCGCCCTCAATGTCTGCCCGGTGACCACCCTCAAACAGATGAACGTGGATCTTAACCGAGTCCACCCAAGCAAGACGGCGGTCCGAGCCTTCGATGGCTCTCGCGGGGAGGTGAACGGGGAGATCGACCTCCTTATAGACGTTGGCCCGTGCTCATTCAGCATCACGTTCCAAGTGCTCGACATCCCGAACGCGTTCAGCCTATTGCTCGGGAGGCCTTGGATCCACTCGGCCGGCGCCGTCCCCTCTTCTCTGCACCAACGGCTAAAGTTCATCGTCGAAGAGAAGCTCATCACGGTGAAAGGAGAGGAGGATTATGCCATCTACAAGGAGACGGCGGTGCCCTACATCAGCATTAGGGACGACCAAAACCTCCCGTTCCACTTGTTCGAGACCATCTCCGTCATCCGAGACTACGGAGAGAGCGGACCGTCCCGCGCCGACCGCATGATAGGGAAGTTTCTCTTGCGCAATAACTATATCCCCGGCACAGGCCTTGGGGCACGCGGACAAGGGATCAACCGCCCTATTGAGGTCGAGGAGTACAAACATAGGAGGGGACTCGACTTTCGCCCCTCCTGTCATGAGATCATCGAGGCCCGCAAGGGCAACCACCTTCATCGCCTCGCCGAATACTATGGGAGACTCAACAGGGGCACTTCAGTCCCCCCACTATCTCGTTTCTTTCCCGGGCCTTCACGCATCATAGGAGGCACCCTTGACGGCCCTTCCTCAGACTCTGACGACACTCCTGCCACTCCGTCAGCCGTGTACGCCGTCACCGAGGAGATTCCTTCAGGGGTTCACATCCGCTTGGCGTAGGAAAATGAGGAGCTGGACAACTGGACCTTAGTCCCGCGCTACTCGGTTGTGATTACCGATGTGTAAGGCTTATCTATGTATAAGATGTTCCCCGCGTGTCGGCATAGCCATGCGCCACACGACGGAGAGGGGTTTCCATTATGGCTTTTTGATTCACAACATCAATGAAATCTCTCACGCATTTTTTGAATTCCCTTGCATTCCTTCTCCCTCTCCTATTCTCTATTTCGCAACATTATAAATTTTCTAAGACGATTCTCTCGAATTTCCAGGCTTCACTCGAATCCAAGTCCTCGACGCTTCGGTTCGAACCTATCCCGAGAGCAACTCGGTGAGCCCCAACCCGTATACTTTGGGGAAGGGCTCCCCGAGGACGGTCAAGTGCATGAGATAGAATTGAGTTTGCGTTGCCTCGAAGATCATCAAATCACCTCGGTCGAGCCAACGGAAGAGATCAACGTGGGTACCGAAGAAGAGCCCCGCACCTTGAAGATTGGGACAGCTCTCGACCCCACGCAGCGAACTCGGATGATCGACTTCCTGAAGGAATATCAAGAGGTCTTCGCCTGGTCTTACGCCGACATGCCCGGCCTAGACCCTTCAATAGTCGAGCATTTTCTCCCACTCGACACCGAGAAATTCCCGCCCAAGCGGCAACAGTTACGACGGCAACGGGCTAGCCTTCTCCTCCGCATCAAGGAGGAAGTCGTCAAACAGATCAACGCAGGGTTCCTAGAGGTCTGCAATTATTCCGAATGGGTGGCGAACATTGTGCCAGTGGAAAAGAAGGACGGAAGGGTCCGAGTCTGCGTCGACTACCGGGATCTCAATGAAGCCAGCCCTAAAGACAATTTCCCCCTGCCGCACATCGACGTCCTAGTCGACAATACGGCGCGCCACGCCCAATTCTCTTTCATGGACGGCTTCTTCGGATACAATCAGATCCGGATGGCCGAGAAGGACAAACTCAAGACAACGTTCACCACGATGTGGGGAACCTTTTGCTACCGCGTCATGCCTTTCGGCCTCAAGAATGCGGGGGCAACTTATCAGAGGGCTATGGTCACACTATTCCACGACATGATGCACAAGGAAGTCGAGGTGTATGTCGACGACATGATCGCCAAGTCAAAAGAAGGGGAAGATCACCTCGTCAACTTGAAACGCCTTTTCGACCGCCTAAAAGAATATAAACTCCGGCTCAATCCGGCAAAGTGCACATTCGGCGCCCGGTCAGGAAAACTACTGGGATTCGTGGTCAGTGAGCACGGTATCGAGGTAGACCCGGATAAAGTCAAGGCGATCAAAGAACTTCCCCCGCCGTCGACGGTCCGGGAAGTGCGCGGTTTCTTGGGGCGACTGAATTACATTGCACGCTTCATTGCGAACCTGACGGATAAGTGCCAACCGCTCTTTCGTTTGCTCCGCAAAAACGCAGCGATGGAATGGGACCACGAGTGCCAAAAGGCTTTTGACACTATCAAGGCCTACCTGATTCAGCCGCCAATATTGGAACCACCTGTGCCTAGCCGGCCCCTCATTTTGTACCTCACAGTGCGCCGACAGTCCTTAGGGTGCATGCTGGGGCAAGAAGACGAGTCAACGCGCACGGAAAGGGCGATATACTACTTGAGCCGGAAGTTCACCGAAGGGGAATCCAATTACCCAGAGATCGAAAAGATGTGTTGCGCGTTGGTGTGGGTCATGCAAAGACTCCAACAGTACACGTTCTATCACACGATCCGCTTATTGTCAAGAGCGGACCCCTTGCGGTACTTGCTCGATAGCCCCTCCTCCATGAGGAACATCGCAAAATGGCGTTGCCAGTTGACAGAATACGACATAGAGTACGTACCCCGCACATCTGTCAAGGGGCAAGCGATTGCCGACCATCTAGCAGAATTCCCGGTCGACGACGACACGCCGATCAACACGGACTTCCCGGACGAAGGAATCCTCCAGGTGGATGAAGAGAAAGAGGAACCGACGTGGAAGATGTACTTTGACGGTGCCGTCAATTCCGTGGGGTCAGGAATCGGCGCAGTATTGATATCCCCGGACGGACATTATTACCCGGTAGCGGCAAAGATCGACTTCCCGTGCACCAACAATGTGGCCGAGTACGAGGCATGTATTCTCGACCTACAAGCGGCGATTGATTTCAAGGTAAAAGAGCTCGAAGTGTTTGGCGATTCTATGCTCACTATCTTCCAGACATTGGGGCAATGGAAGACGAAGGACGCAAAGCTAGTGCCATATCACGAGTACCTCGAGAAGTTAACCGAGAACTTCGAGGACGTCTCGTTCACCTATACCCCGCGCATGACAAATCAATTCGCGGATGCGCTTGCAACGCTCGCCTCCATGGTGAGCGTCACGAGGGAAAACCTTATCGAACCCCTCGAGATCGAGATAGCCGAGAGACCGGCACATTGCAACGCGATTGAAGCATCTGAGGCAAAGCCGTGGTACGAAGACATCAAGAACATTCTGCAAACCGGCCAATACCCCCCATTCGCCGATCGCCGTGATCGGAAGACTCTCAGACTCTCGCGATACATTATTTCTCTAGCGGCGAGATACTCTACCGCCGTTCCTTCGACTCCACACTCCTCCGGTGCATCGACGAACACGAATCACGACGTCTCATGGAGGAGATGCACGGGGGAAACTGCGGACCCCATATGAACGGCCTCATGCTCGCAAAGAAGATAATGCGCCTGGGCTATTATTGGTCCACCATGGAGACAGACTGTGTGAAGCACGTCAGACACTGCCACCGATGTCAAGTCTACGCCGACCTGATCAAAGCGCCCCCTAACGAATTGCGCCCCATGACAGCACCATGGCCTTTTTCGATGTGGGGGATGGATGTGATCGGCCCGATCAACCCCAAAGCGTCTAACGGGCATATGTTCATTTTGGTGGCGATCGATTACTTCACCAAATGGATCGAGGCCATCACTCTTGCGTCAGTCATCGCAAAGGCCGTCGCCCGCTTTCTCAGACGCGACGTCATCGCCCGGTATGGAGTCCTCGCCACGATCATCACGGACAACGCCAAGAACCTGAACAACAAGGTTATCGATGAGTTCTGTGCACAATTCAAAATCCGACACCGCAACTCCACCCCGTACCGTCCCCAAATGAACGGTGCGGTGGAAGCGGCAAATAAGAACATCAAAAAGATCATTGAGAAAATGACGGTGAACTACAAGGATTGGCATGAGATGCTCCCCTATGCACTCCTGGCGTACCGGACATCAATACGGACTTCAACCGGGGCAACCCCGTACTCCCTAGTCTATGGCATGGAGGCCGTCCTCCCAGTCGAAGTGGAGATCCCCTCAATGAGGATTCTCGCCGAGGCCGAACTTGCAGAAGCGGAGTGGGCAAAACAGCGATACGAGCAACTGAACCTCATCGATGAAAAGAGGCTGAAAGCGCTATGCCACGGACAGTGCTACCAACAAAGAATGGCTCGAGCCTTTAACACAAGAGTTCGCCACCGCGACTTCAAACCCGGCGACCTTGTTTTGAGGAAAGTCCTACACGTCACGCCGGACTCTCGAGGGAAGTTCTCGTACAAATACGACGGTCCCTTCGTCGTCAAAGAGGTCTTATCCGGAGGAGCGGTCATTCTGAGCGACATGGACGGCGCTGAAAACGCCCTCCCCGTCAACGCTGATGCCATCAAGAAGTACTATCCGTGAACGCCTGTATATTCTTTGTCCACCGGGTTCCGTGCCCGTTCCTATCGTAAGACATTTCTGTTTCTGTAAACGAACATCAACTCCCACCATTTGTCCAATATTGGGCTTTCCTGAGAGAAAAAAATAAACTTTCCCGCTAGGTCGAAAACCTCTTTGAGGCGGCCTAGGCAAAAGCTAGGGAACGAGTGGCACGACTTAAAATCCCGCAAAGGGGAGTCGCGGCAAAAGGAGAGCATAAGTCATTTCCTCGCTAGGGCGAAAACCTCTTCGAGGCGGCCTAGGCAAAAGTTAGAGGACCGGAGGGGTGCGGTCTCACCCGAACGCGGGAACCGCAGCAAAAGGTGAGCATTTATGTGGGAAAGATCAAATAAAACACCCCGCTAGGTCATCATGCATTTTGCGGCCTAGGCAAAAGTTAGAGGACAATGTCGGCTCGACCACGAAAGAACAGCGACACTTTCCCTGTGAAGCTACGCCGAGTAGTGGTTCGACACTCTTCTACAGAAGCAAACTCTCTTCGACTCTCCAGGCTCGAGACTCGCCTTGGGGCGGGATCAAATCGACGTATCCTTGATTTGGAGGATCCCAGAAGATCCCTCCCATTACCTTTATGCACATAATTCTATGGGTTATCCGTCTCAGAAAAGGTATTCTTCAATAGGGACGCGACCGCCCTCCAAATGGCCACCAATATCATGCCCCAACACATCTTTACATAGATTCCTTTACGCGTCGTAGTCTAGACGATTTCACGCGACTGACATCCTTTGTAGGCTTCTCTTTTCCCTGTACAGGTGTGATCAGGAACCCCAGGGGACGCTCCCCGCCGACGGACTCGCGTCTCCCTCACGTGGCGAACTGTGTTCTCGAAGACTTGGAAATCGTCGAGGGATGCACCGCACCACCCCAACCAATGATGTTCAGAAAAGGACAAGTGTTAAGAGGTCATCATTAGTCGCCACGCACAGAGCAATCCGCATCCAAACGCCAAGCAAGCCGTATCACACAGCGCTCGGCACAAATTCCAAATTTCAAATTCCCGTCTCGGGTCCATCCCAGCTTTTAAATTCCAGTTCAGGTCTATCCTGGCCCCTCGGGTCCATCCCGGCTTTTAAATTCCAAATCAGGTCTATCCTGGTCCCTCAAGTGCATCCCGGCTTTTAAATTCCAGTTCAGGTCTATCCTGGCCCCTCGGGTCCATCCCGGCTTTTAAATTCCAGTTCAGGTCTATCCTGGCCCCTCGGGTCCATCCCGGCTTTTAAATTCCAGTTCAGGTCTATCCTGGCCCCTCGGGTCCATCCCGGCTTTTAAATTCCAGTTCAGGTCTATCCTGGCCCCTCGGGTCCATCCCGGCTTTTAATTTTCTGTTCAGGTCTATCCTGGCCCCTCGGGTCTATCCCGGCTTTTAAATTCCTGTCTCGGGTCCATCCCGGCTTTTAAATTCCTGTTTCGGGTCCACCCCGGCTTTTAAATCCCTGTCTCGGGTCCATCCCGGCTTTTAAATTCTTGTTCAGGTCCACCCTGGTTTCTTTCAGATTCATCCTATTTTCTCTTGGGTCTATCCCGGCTTCTTGCGGGTCCGTCCCGGTCTTAATTTCCCGCAATATCCCAATACATCCAAGCAGGCCGCGAGCAGCCACGGTGAAGCTATAACGGAGCGGTCGCCGGGACCAAAAAGGGGATGCTTGTTATGATCTTTGGCTACACCCTCTAACCGAGCATGCAACCAAAGAGGGGCAAGCTATCAGCACCCCATTTTGGCCCACCGACTTCCCACACGAGAATCCCCGATCAAAGCCTGGGTTACTATTCATGACCCGGCAATCAGAGGCAAATAGGCGGGCACGGAGTCATGAACAATGAGAGAAGAGCTGGGTCACTAAGAAAAGCAAAGGAAAGCCATCGGAAGAACGAACGGACAAAGAACCCCGAAAACGGCAGAGCTGGCACTATGGTACTATTCATCACTGAGTCACCGAAGCACCAAAAGGTGCCCAATATAGGGCTCTAAAAATCCCTCTCAGTGCCAAAATGACCAATGACACGTTCGGGGGCATTTCCGGGACATCCTGCTTAAGCCGGGACACCCCGATCCCCCACGGACGCCTTTTCTGACAGAGCTCCCGGGGTTCGCTCCACTGGCAAGCAAACGGCCCCTCAAAACGGGCCTACAGGCACCCAGGGACCACCAGGGCCGGGGAACAAGCTTCAGACAACCTTCCAGAACTCGGCTCGGTCTCCCGAAGTACGTTTCAGTGGTCACGAATGCCTCCCGGCGAGCCTTCGGGCATTTCCACGGAAAGCAGAGACCACAGCGATCTCTGAGCACCTCACAATAATCCCCAAGCATCTCAAGGCATTCAGGGCACACTGAGAAAATCCCGGTCAGAGTCCCTAGGTCTTCCCGGGCCAACGGTCCCCGACCGAGGACGACGAGCCAACGATCACCCACGGGGCAAAAGGATCGCCAAAACGAATGCAAGAATGCACAAAGATCAATCGAGGGTCAAGGGACGCTAAACTCCACTCCGAACGTTCGAACAGGGCAAAACCGACTCCCGAGGCGCCGAGTCGCCCGAACGTTCGTCTACACGACGCATGGCGATATTAGGCTCATTCAAATCCTCGTCATTCAAGCATTCCAAATCCATAAATTAATTGGACATCGGAGATCGGACGCGCGCTCAATCAAGTCTCAAGCATTTTCCGGCTTTTCTCTCAATCAAATGGGACCCATAGCTCAGCCAAGCCGAGCCATCAAGCCGCGGCTCAACCCCAAGCCACGGCTCGCCCACAATCAGCCACGGCTCCGATTGGACAGCCCCAAGCCGCGGCTTCCCCCTCTATGGCCGGCGGCTCCACCTCCCAAAACACTCCCTCCACCACACATTTTGAATTTCCCTCACATCCATCACCTCCCTCCATCCATCCATCACACCCATCACCCCTCTTGCTTCCCCTACACACTATGTGACACATTCCCCTCCCTAATCCCATTGGGAATTTCGGCAGCCCCTATAAGCTCCCCTTAACTACACTTAGCTCATCTTAATCAAGCCATTAGCACATCCTATAAGTTCCCATTGATCATTAGACTTAATCACCTCTCCATTCTCCTTCTCTCTCAAGCCAATCTCTCTCCAAAAACCTCTCAAGCTCCAGCCCTCTCCCTCACTTTCGTTCAGCCCGTGCCAAGGCCAAAACCGGCTAAAATCGCCGGAAAACCACCCGGTATTCCAGTAACCACCCGACCCGACTTAAGCCAAAAATCATCAAACTTCCTAGCCTACATATTTCCCACCCCCTAAGTCCATTTCGGGGCTTAGATTTTCGATTTGAGGCCTCCAACACCCCGTTCCAGCCGTGAGAACTTTCGGGTCCCGAGACTTCCCTAGCCGCGCACACCGAGCAAGCCACGTGCCATTTCTTCCCACGACTTCGGCGAGTCGTGCCATCACGTTCAAAGGGTTCCTCACAACCCTCACTCTCCCCCGTAAAGAGGTGGTCACGGTCCGAGGGCCGATCAACCGTGCACAACCACCATTCACCCGTTTCTCTCTAACTGGGTTTTCCTCATTTTTACCGAGTTTTCTCTCACATTTTCGGGTTTGTTCAGGCCTTGGCACGCTCGGGTCTGCCCATGGTCGTGTAGATCCGTCTCTTAGGAGTCCAACGAACCTGGCCTTGCACCGTGCCGTGCCCGGAGCTCGCGTGCCGACCCATTTTCCACGGACTGCCGCGGCTGCCAACATCCGGGTCAACCACCCGTGGCCTTCTAGCCGAGTCTTGCGACTCCAACGGCCACGTCCCCGACTCTTTTCCTCTTGCAACGGGGCTAGGTAACCTGCATCTACAACTTAGAGAAGCTAGGACCTCTGATCTTTGCTTGTATGAGGTGTCCGCACGTCCTAAAGACCCGTATGCATGAAAGCTTGTTTTTTTTCTTCCGGATCTATGCTCTCATGCACGCCATGCATCGTCACATACACGTTTCCTCTATTATGCACGTCCATATATCGTGTTAATGTGCATGCATTATGATAGGAGGGTCGGATCTAAGAAGAGGAGATCGACATAGACTCGAGGAGGCCCTAGAGTCTCTCGGCCGAACCTCATGGAGGAAAGCCGTGAGTCTCTTCGGCCCCCTAGGGTCCATGACCCTCTCCTCTTCCCGGATCAAGCCGTCTCTAGGTGCGAGAAGTCACTAATCTCGACTAAGGGGTGATTAGACGAAGGGAAACGGTTCGATTCCGAAAGGGAGAGACTCCCTTGGCCGCGGGTTGAGCCATGGGACTCACGATCTAGTCTCTATGGAGAGACCCGTGAGCTCCCTTGGCCTATACGGGGTCATGGAGGCCTCTCTTTTCCCGAATCGAGTCGATTCCCATGCTCTTTACCGTCAATCGCACGTGTCATATTAACATGACGGGAAATGTTCCGAATCGGGGTCGAAGAAGCTCTCCCGACTCGTGTGAGCCATGAAAGCCCACGGTCCTCCTTGATGGAGTGTGGCCGAGGGCTTCCGTGGACCACACGGGTCCGGAAAGCCTTCTCCCGCCTCGAGACGGATCGATTCCCATGTTTCATTCATTTCGTTATCATTTGAGTCAATGCCGCCTTTGTTGTTTTCCGTTTAAATATCTCGTTCGTACGTATTTGCATGACTTTATGTGATTATGGTCACGGTGATATCGAGATGAGCAAAACATGTATTAACGTGCTTGATGTATTATGCATGCAAGGAATGGCCCGAACCGACGTGGGATACCATCCGTGACCCAAGGCGGGTCAAGGAGGTCTCTCAGCCCCATCCCTCGGAAAAGGGCCGAGTGCTCCTCGACCCCTCCCGGGTCTAGGGCGGTCTCCTCCGCCGTCTCGCGTTCGATCCTTGGAATTGAGTGTATTCGTATCCGTGTTCCGTCGCTAGACGTGTGTTAATCTCATAATAGGCGAATGGATTTCGGACCATTATTCATTAAACCAATGATAACCGTAACAAGGAGCCACAAACATTGAATAATTTCACAAATGGGATAAACGGGACGTGCTACTCGGCTAATTAAATCATTCGGACTAAATAATTGGGTAAATTGGTTATTAATTTGTAAACGCATCGATGATTCACGGAACGACGAGAATGCCCTTCTCTATTAAAAATTCACAATTTCAAAATACCGAGTCGTGTAACACGAATAGAGTTGATGCCTAGGGAGTACTCACGTGCCACGACTCGAGTCCGGGCCCAATTTGAGGCGACCCGAGTCGGGGCACGAGAGTCCTTCTTAGACTCCTTCGTGTGACGCGATCTCCAATTTGTACACGAACATTGCAATTTTATTGTCCAAGGGCATAATTGTCACTCCGTGATTCACCGATACCCTAGGCGCTAGGGAGTCGGAAACGCCTCGATCTATGGACGGAAAAGGGCTACCCGTTCGGGTACGAGTCTCATTCGCACGGCCCATTCCGTCCACTTTCGGTGTTTCTATCTTCCTATCGTAGATTCGGTGGGGGGGCATTTCATTTCAGTTACAAAATACAAAGAACCGGACTAATCATACATTCGGCCTAATCAAACACTAGATAATGGATAAGCGGAATGATAGATTCCAATCTAGAGTCAAAACACGAGTTTGGCTAATTCGGTGAAACCGCAATGACACTTAACTGAATGAGAGTCATAAAACGAACACACACATGTAATCGGCTTAGAACCCCATTCCAATCCACCACTTATGCTTGCCTAGGATAGATGCACTGTTTGCTAATCAACCCCGGTTAATAAACTGATTAAATCACATACATTCGGCCTAATACTCAATTCGTTTGTATTCACTGACACTTATCAGTTGTCGTCAGTTGCTTTCTGTATTGTGTCAGTTATATCAGTTTTCTTCTGTTTTATTCTTGCTTTTGATGATTTATTGCGGCTCGGGCCCGAACCCATAGGTTACGTGTTGCACGGGGTCCAACGCCCCAAATCACCGAACACGAGGTCCAACGCCTCTTAATTCATCGAGCGCGCGCAACCCGAGTGCGGAATGGGATCTAGCCTCGAGTCACCATCACACTCCAAATATGGCCTATGTGGAAGGCAATTTGGATTGAATGCGTGAAACGTGTTTAGATATCACCCGGGAGCTCGATCGGTCCAACGGTTACAGTGGGAACTAATCGGTTCTCCTGCAAACCGTCGGCTCGATTGGACCCGACCCCCGGCTCTTTGAGCCCGCGTTGCCTTAATTTGTTTATCTGTCATTCAAAACACACGGTGAGCCGGAGCGGAATATTGGCCCAATGCAAGCCGATCGGGATCCATTTACTTATTCAGTTGCACTTTGTAATTATTCGAGAGAACATCGCGAGGATTTCATTTGTACATTCATCTACTTGTAAGGATCCCCGATCGGTGAGCAAGAGGTCCGAGTGTCGAGTCGATTAAGTCGGTCTATCGTCACCAAGAGATGAGTAAGCTCGAATAATCGCGGTCTCGGTTCGCGCAGGGAATCGACCATCACGGTTCAATGAACTGTAACTCTAAGATAGTGAACCGATTCCTCGACACACGAACATACTCATCTTTCGGACTCTTAGCCCGACTTGATCAATTCATCGAATTTACGGTGTCAAAACGGGTGAGTCGAGCGCAACTCTAAATCACGCGGTAAATAAACAAAACGGCAAGCCTAGCAAGTTAGAGTACCGAGAAGGCGTGCGGGATATAGGCCCGCACGTAATAGAACCCCCGAATTCGGAATTTCCGGTTCCGTACGACCATTGCTTTAGCATTTAGGTGTACCCCGTACCCCTAGACCCGGATAACTTGCCGGCCCTCGATCTTCGGGTCGTAAAATGGCAAGTGGCGACTCCTTCTCACGTGCGTCCGTCGCGCGTCCCCGGGAAGGTGGACACTCCCAAGCCGCGTTTGCTTAGGCGCGCGCATGCGTGCCCCGACGAGATTAAATTCGGGTGCGCATGCGTGCCCCGAATGATTCGTCCCGTTTTCCCCTTTGTGAAATTATTCGACATTTATTATACAATGTTACGATTACGGTTTAATTTTAGCTAATTTCATGGTGGAATTACGAGGGGTGTGCGGGAATCATGTGGCCTCGAGGAAAGGAGAGCCCGAAGGCTTCGGGCACACCAAGGAACCTCACAGCCCCTATTGCAAAGGGGATGGCCGTGGGTTTCTTGGCATGGCCGAACCCTCCTAAGGCTCTTCTCCCTAGATCCCGCATGATTCCCTCCGTTTAGTCACGTTTTAGCCATGGTCACAACGATATGAAATCATGCCAAACACGCACGAATAAAGAGTTCAAATGAAAGCAACAACACGATATCATTTCAACTAGTAATGAAAAGGATAATACACGGGAATCGACCCGTCTCATGGCGGAAGAAAGCCTCACGAACCCGTGTGGTCCAAGGAGGCTTTCGGCCACATTCCTCCAAGGGTGGCCGTGAGCTTCCATGACTCACAAGGGTCGGGAGGACTTCTTCGACCCCGATTTGGATCGTTTCTCGTCATGCTAACATACTACGTGTGATTAACGGTAAAGGGACGTAGGAATCGACTCGATTCGGGAGAGGAGAGATCATCCTAGCCCCGGACAAGCCAAGGGAGCTCACGGGTCTCTCCTTAGAGGCTAGGCCGTGAATCCCGTGGCTCAACTGTGGCTAAGAGGGCCTCTCCCGTCCGGATCCGAGCCATTTCCCATCATAGCACGCAAGTTCTTGCATCATACAAACATGACATGGTCACACGAACGGGTATTATGGATGCATGTTGCATGAAAATGCATGGGAAACACGAATCCGGAGGAAAAATAAAGACTTTCATGCATTCCGGATCTTGAACTATATTAACGTCTCATACAAGCGAATGACGAGGGCCCTAGCTTCTCTAAGTCGTAGGAGAATGTTACCTAGCCTCGATACACGAGGAAAAGAGTCGGGGAAGCGGCCGTGGGAGTCGCAAGACTCGGCTTGAAGGCTACGGGTGGGTGACCCGGATGGACGCACAGCCGCGGCAGTCTCGGGAGAACGGGTCGGCACGCGAGCTCCGGCCACGGCACGATGCGAGGTTGGTCTCGTTGGACTCCTAAGGGACAGATCTAGACGATCGTGGGTGGTCCCGAGCGTGCCAAGTCCTGAACAAGTTCGAAACGGTGAGATAAAACCCGGTAAAAAATCAGTGGACCCGATAAGAGAGAAACGAGTGAATGATGGTTGTGCACGGTTAGTCGGCCCTCGGACCGTGACCACCTCTTCACGGGGGAGGGTGAGGGTTGTGAGGAACCCTTTGAACGCGATGGCACGACTCGCCGAAGTCGTGGGAGGAAATGGCACGCGTGGAGGGCTCCGGTACACGCGGCTAGGGGTCTCGGGACCCGATTGTGTTTACGGTTGGAACGGGGTGTTGGGGACCTCAAATCGAAAATCTAAGCCCGGAAATGGACTTAGGGGGTGGGAAATATGTGGGCTAGGAAGTTTGATGATTTTTGGCTTAAGTCGGGTCAAGTGGTTACCGGAATACCGGGTGGTTTTCCTGCGGTTTCGGCCGGTTTTGGCCTTGGCAAGGGCTGGACGAATTGGAGGGGAGGGCTGGAGTTTGAGAGGATTCTTGAGAGAGATTGGCTTGAGAGAGAGTGAGAATGAAGTAGTGATTAAGTCTAATGGTGCAAGGGCTTATAAAGAGGGGCTTAATGGAACAATTAGGGCAAGCTAAGTGTGGTTAAGGGAGCTAAATGTGGGCTGCCGAATTTTTAATGGGGGTTAGGGAGGGGAAAGTGTCATGTAGAGTGTGGGGAAAGGAAATGAAAGAGTGATGGGTGTGATAGGATGTGATAGGAAGTGAAAGATGTGAGGGAAAATTCAAATTTGTGGATGGGGGGCTTGGAGCCGCCGGGTGAGCCGCCGGCCAAGGGAATTAGCCGCGGCTTGGGGCTGTCATGTCGGAGCCGAGGGTTGAGCCGTGGCTTGGGGTTGAGCCGCGGCTTGATGGCTTGGCTTGGCTGAGCTGTGGGTCCCATTCGATTGAGAGAAAAGCCGGAAAATGCTTGAAACTTGATTGAGTTCGCATTCGACCTCCGATGTCCAATTAATTTGAAGATTTGGAATGCTTGAACGACGAGGATTTGAATGAGCCTAATATCGCCATGCGTCGTGTGAACGGACGTTCGGGCGACTCGGCGCCTCGAGAGTCGGTTTTGCCCTGTTTGGACGTTCGGAGCGGAGTTTAGTGTCCCTCGGTCCCCGATTGCTCTTTGCGCATCCTGACATTCGTTTCGGTGGCCCTTATGCCCTGTGGGGGATCGTTGGCTCGTCGCCCTCGGCCGAAGACCGTTGGCCCGGGAAGACCTAGGGGCTTTGACCGGGGTTTTCTCAGTGGTCCCTGAATGTCTTGAGGTGCTCGGGGCTCGTTGTGAGGTGCTCGGGGATCGTTGTGATCTCTTTTCTTCGTGGACGTGCCCCGGAGGCTCGTCGGGAGACGTTCATGACCACTGAAACGTCCCTCGGGAAACCGAGCCGAACTACGGAAGGTTATCTGAAGCTTGTTCCCCAACCCTGCTGGTCCCTGGGTGCCTGTAGGCCCATTTTGAGGGGCCGTCCGCTTGTCAGTGAAGCGGGCCCCGGGAGCTCTGTCAGAAAAGGCGTCCGTGAGGGATTGGGGCGTCCCTGCTCATGTGGCAGGCCCTAGAAATGCCCCCGGACGTGTTGTTGGTCACTTTGGCACTGAGAGGGATTTTTGGAGCCCCATATTGGGCACCTTTCGGTGCTTCGGTGACTCGATGATGAATAGTGCCACAGTGCCAGCTCCGTTGTTTTCGAGGTTCTTTGTCTATAAGTTCTTCCGACTGCTCTCTTCGGCTTTTCTAATGGACCCAGCTCTTCTTCTGTGGTTTATGACTCTGTGCCCGCATGTTCGCCTCTGATTGCCAGGAGATGAATAGTAACCCGGGCTTTGATCGGGGATTCTCGTGTAGGAAGCCGGTGGGCCAAAATGGGGTGCTGACAGTAGCATTTTCCCCCGGTAATGGTGGAGGTGGTGGCGTGGATCCGTCGTGCCCTCGTAGGTCTTGAACTCTGGGATCTTGAACTTCGGGGGCAACCGCATGCCCGGGAATAGGCTACAGTCGCCGTAGTGCGCATCGGGTCGAGCATCACTCGCTTGTAGGGCTCGTATCGTCTCCTCCATTCGCTTCAATCTACGTTCTTGTTCGACGTCAGCCTCGGGGAAGAAGTGCGTTGGTGAGGCGAACTAGGCCGCATGAGTCGGCGTGCCTGGTTCATGGAAGGTAGTGTTTATAGGGGGCGGTGCCTGGTAAGAGAGGCCGACCTGGGGTTGTAGAGACGGGTAGGGAGGAAGCTCCGCGGTTTGGAGATGAGTCAGAGCAAGTGCACAGGACGCCGGGAAAACCATCGGCGAAGGCACGGCATAGACCGCGGATGGGGCCGGTATGGAGATGGGTGGAGGTGCGGACGGGGCATGCTCCGAGGACAGGAAGGTCGCCGGTGGAAGAGGGACGGCCGTGGGGGCCGGCGGTGGTGGAAATGGGCTGGTGAAAGGGTGAACCGTGGATGTGTGCAGCGTTGGCGGTGCGGGAGCATCAATGTTCTCCGGGACTTGGGTTGGCGGAACCCAAGGGGTCCGGTCGACCATCGGCCCTTGTCCCGGTGGAGGTGTGGAGCTCGAAGATGCGCGGTTCGGTCCCCTAAGTAGGGCGAATAATTCCGCAATGTCGGCGGCCATGCTTGCGGCCAATTGGTTGACCGTGCCCTCGAGTGCGGTGATGCGGGTTGGTCGTCGAAGGCGGATGACGTCTGTGAGACCCGTGGAAGGGACGCTCTTGAAGACGTCGGGGGCGGGAGATGTGCCGGAGGGGCGCCCGAATACGCCGGGAGTATGCCTGCAGGAGTTGGAGGCAGCGGAGCGTGCGTCAGAGGTGGTTGAGAATGAGCCGAAACCGGTGGGTTGACTTCTTCGGAGATATCGACTCGATCCTCTTCCACCATCCTGAGAGGCTGACGAGTCGGGTAACGGTGCGACGCCAGTTGCGATCACCTAGAGTTCCAAAAGTGTGTAAGGACAATGTCGATATTTTGGACGACAAGTACGGAATAAATAAGATGACAAGATGTATGAGATGCATGAGTTTTCAAAATGCTAATGTCATTACATTGATTAGATTGGAGTTCCATAGTTTTACAAAACATAGCACACGAAAAAAAAGAACATGAATGTAAAGCCGGCATCCCTTTGCGCTCGGTGGCCGGTTGAGAGCGGCATAGGTCCGAGCGAGGGCAAAAACGGGCACGTCCGCGAATCCTAGGGGTGGGAGATCTCGCGCGCCCTTGCACGCACTCGGTCCAACTTCGCGCTCAAACGGGCCATCTCCCTGTCTAAATGTTCAACTCAAGCGCGTGCTCGAGCCAACTCCGTCTGAAGCTCCCTGTAGTCCGCGACCTCCGCGCGAGAGTCAACAAGCTCGCAACGCAGCCTATCTCATTCCTCCCTGATGGCCCGTAGCTCTGCGCGCATAACCGCTTGGGTGGAGCTTTCGGCTTCGTGAGCGGGGGTAGGTGCAGCTTGGGGAGTCGGGGTGGCCTGGGACCGTTGCGGCGATGCCGATCCCTGCGAATAGAACTGAGCCACGTATGCTGATGTGGCGGAAAATGCTCGCTCTTCGTCGGTGGGGTGCTCGGGGAAGTACAAACGCTGTATGGTGCTAGCGTCCCGTTGGCGGTGGATCTCCCGAATCTGTAGGAATCTTGCGGGGGCCGTGGATGTAGAGTCGGCCCACTGGATGCGGTAGGGTAGGCGGTCCGCCTCGGCGGGAATGTCCTGTAAGCTGCCGAGTTGTCTGATTACCTGGCCGGGGAGTATGAGCGTGCTCCCCAAGTGGCTAAGAAGGGGGACTCCCACAATTCTGGGACATCCTGTGATCATGGGGCCGCCGGGATTCCATCGAGCGACCCATAGGAATCGTGCGGGCGTCAACTCGCGCCAAAAGTGCCTCCATTCCGAGAAGCTGTGCTCGGGAGGTGGGATGACCAGTACCAGGCGCTCGATCGGCGAACGCTCGTCAGTGATGTAGGAGAACAGATGCGATGAGCAAAAGGGGCGGATGTGCGCGAGAAGCCAAATCTGCAGTAGGTGCGGGGATCCCCTCATCTTGCTGCGCCGAACCTCTCTAACATAGTCTAGAGACCGAACGGTCTCGGCTAGTAAAGCCTCCACGTACCTATGGCCTCCTACCGCTTGGAGGACGACTTGGGCTATAGCCCCGTCAATGAGGTTCGGCGAGTACGGGAACAGGAGAGTGCCAAAAACCAAGAGCAAGAACCCGTGACACGCGTCGTGTTGGTAGGACGCCGTCGAAGGTGTCAATGCGCGGAGGAGCGTCCAATCGGAGAGCCAAGCGATCCTGATGCCGTGATCCCATCCTTGATAAAGCTCTTGGTGGACGTCTTGGGTAGGTATGCCGAGGAGGTTGGAGAGCTGACTCCGAATGACCGCAAACGGGTTGGGCACAAAGATGCCTTGGGTCGTGGGCGTGGGCCTCTGGATGAGTGCCGTATACTCCTCGATTGTGGGCGTCAACTCCGTCCCTTGAAAGTTGAATACTGCATGTTCGGGGTCCCAAAACTCCATGGCGGTCCTCAAGAAGATCCAATCCACCGGAGTTTCCGTGAACATGACCATATCTCCGACGATGCCCTGAATGAAGGCACGATCCACCGGTCGGAGAGTCCTCCAAATGCGCATGATGTCTTGCCTTGGTGGTGTGATCGCTTCGAGTCTGAGACCGGGAGCCGGGCGGTCCATCCTTACCTAGATGGAGGAGATGTCGGCTTAACGCCTTAAGAATCAAATCAATGTAATGCCCTAAGTTTTTTGGAAATAATGCATGCAGTGTGGAAAGATAAACTATAGTCGTGTTCTTTACAGTATACATCACTCTTTCTTTCAAAACAACAAATGCCCGTCCTAAAGAAAAACTACGGGCCGACTCAAAGACTCGACGTTTGGGTCGGTTGACGGCGTGGAGGCAAAGATGGGTCCAGCATAACGGTCCCTGTGTATGCATGGTTTTCGGTGCTACTAGGATAACTGCTAACTAGGGATGGGGGCTCCCGATACAAGGGTGTGAATTCCTTGAAATCGAGCGAGGATCTTTGGGGGCCGATTCAGTGGCATAGCCGACTCGATCCGTTCCCTTACTCGGAACCTCTGACTAACCTAGCTTCCTATTTTGGTGACCGTGGGATTTCGGACAAGGTACCTAAGAACCCGCTAGAATGGTGCGATGCAAATGCAAGAAATAAATGTGCTTGAAAATAAATGTACAGAAAGCGGTAAATAAACATGCAAGCAAACAAACGGAATCGAGCCCGAACCCTCTAAGTGTCCTCAGTGTGCGCACCCGAATTTTATCTCGTCGGGGCACGCATGCGCGAGGCCTATGCAATGCGGCTTGGGAGTGTCCACCTCCCCGGGGACGCGCGACAGACACGCGTGAGAAGGAATCGCCACTTACTGTTTACAACCCGTAGGTCGAGGGCCGTTGAGTTGCCCGGGTCTAAGGGTATGGGGTACACCTAAATGATAAGGCAATGGTCATGCGGAACCGAAAATTCCGAATTCGGGGATTCTATTACGTGCGGGCCTATATCCCGCACGCCCTTTCGGTACTCTAGTTTGCTAGGCTTGCCGTTTTGTTTATTTTCCGCGTGATTTAAGGTTGCACTTGACTCGCCCGTTTTGACACCGTAAAGTCGATGAATTTGATCAAGTTGGGCCAATAATCCGAAAGATGAGTAGGCTTGTGCGTCGAGGAATCGGTTCACTATCTTAGCGTTACAGTTCATCGAACCGTGATGGTCGATTCCCTGCACGAGCCGAAACCGCGAGTATTCGAGCTAACTCATCTCTTGGTAACAATAGACCGACTTGATCGGTTCGACACTCGGACCTCTCGCTCGCCGATCGGGGATCCTTACAAATGAATGAGTGAGTGTACAGATAAAATCATCACAATGTTCTCTTGAATAATTACAAAGTGTAACTGAATAAGTAAATGGATCCCGATCGATTTGCATTGGGCCAATATTCCGCTCCGGCTCAACGTGTGTTTTGAATAACCGATAAATGAATTAAGGCAACGCGGGCTCAAGGAGCCGGGGGTCGGGCCCGATCGAACCAACGGTCTACAGGAGGACCGGTTGATTCCCGCTGCAACCGTCGGACCAATCGAGCTCCCGGGTGATATCTAAACACGTTTCACACATCCAATCCAAATTGCCTTCCACATAGGCCATGCTTGGAGTATGATGGTGAATCGAGGCTAGATCCCATTCCGCACTCGAGTTGCGCGCGCTCAGTGAGTTAGGAGGCGTTGGACCTCGTGTTCGGTGGTTTGAGGCGTTGGACCCCGTGTATTACGTAACCTATGGGTTCGGACCCGAACTGCAACAAATTAGCAAAGACAAATGGAAGATGGAAGAAAAATGATAAAACTGACGAAAAATAACAATAACTGACAAATACCGGTGAATACAGACAAGTGGTGTATTAAGTCGAGTGTACGTGATTTAATCAGTTATTAACCGAGGTTGAGTAACAAACAAAGTATCTAACCTAGGCAAACATAGATGGTGGGCTAGAATATGGTTCTAAGCCAATTATGTGTGTGAACTTGTTTTAGAACTCTTATTCAGTTGGGTGTCACTACGGTTTCACCGAATTAGCCAAACTCGTATTTTGATTCTAGATTGGAATCTAGCATTCCACCTTTCCATTATCTAATGTTTGTTTAAGTCGAATGCATGATTAATCTGGTTCTTCATATTTTGTAACTGAAGTAAAATGTTCACCACCGAATCTACGATAGGAAGATAAAAACACCGAAAGTGAACGAAATGGGCCGTGCGAATGAAACTCGCACCCGAACGGGTTGCCCTTTTTCATTCGTAGATCGAGGTGTTTCCAACTCCCTAGCGCCTAAGGTATCGGTGAATCACGGAATGACGATTATGCCCTTGGGTAATAAAATTGTAATGTTCGTGTACAAATTGAAGATCGCGTCACACGAAGAAGTCTAAGGAGGACTCGCGTGCCTTGACTCGAGCCGCTTCAAATCGGGCCCGGACTCGAGTCATAGCGCGCGAGTACTCATTAGATGTCAATTCTATTCGTGTTACGTGTCTCGGTATTTTGAAATCATGTGCTTTTAAAGAAAAGAGCATTTTCGCCATTCCGTGAGCCATCGATGCGTTTACTAATTAATAACCAATTCACCTAATTATTTAGTCCAAGTGGTTTAATTAGTCGAATGGCACGTCCCGTTTATCCTGTTTGTGAGATTCTTCGATATTTATTATTTCATGTCGCGGTTACGGTTTCGACGGGTGACATCCGGATATAACATGTCTAATAAGTAATAAACGCGTAGACGACGATTAAAAGGGAATGCAATTACGAGTAATTCCGAGGATCGACCTCGGAAAGACGGAGAGACCAACCAAGACCCCAAAGAGGTCACGGATGATTCGGCCACCTCTCAAGGGTGATCGGCCGAATATTCCTTGACCTGGTTCGAGTTTTGATGGGTCTTTCACGTTGTTCCTAACCGCCCCTTGCATACATCAAACAACATGTATGTGAGAACAACACATATTTCACTAGATCGGCGTCAACACGATCACGATTTACACAAATAAGCACGTGAGACATTCAAAACATTATATTCACGGAATCAACAATATTAGCTCATTTCATGATAAACCTAAAAATAATACACGGGAATCGCACGGTATCAAGGAAAGGGGAGCCCTAAGGCTTCGGATAGGCCAAGAAGCCTCACGGTCCCTATTGTAAGGAGGTGGCCGTGGGTTCCTCGGCATGGCCGAACCCTCCAAGGGCTCTCCTTCCTAGATTCCGAGCCATTCCCCTCATTTAATCATGTCTTAGCCGCGGTTAGAGACTTCCTGGCGTAGAGGTGGCCTAATCCGGGAGGAGGAGAGGGTCATGGACCCTAGGAGGCCGAAGAGGCTCACGGCCGTCCTTCATGATGCTCGGCCGAGAGGCTCTATGGCCTCCTCGAGTTTATGATGATCTCCTCCTCTCGGATCCGGTCCCTCTCGCGTTATGCATGCATATTAATACGACGTACGGATGTGATAATAACACATGACGATGCATGGTTTGCATGGGATTTCGATCCGAAAAAAACACCATCTTTCATGCTTCCCGGTTATTTTAACCATATAAACGTTTCAAACAAGCAAGAATCGAATATCCTAGCTTCCCTAAGTTGTAAAGAGATGTTACCTAGCCTCGATGTGCGAGGAAAAGAGTCAGGGAAGCGGTCTTGAGAGTCGCAAGACTCGGCTAGAAGCTACGGGTCAAGGGACCCGAGAGGTGGCAGCCGCGGCAACTTGGGAAGAACGGGGTCGGCACGCTAGCTCCGGCCACGGCACGATGCAAGATCGGGCTCGTTGGACTCCTAAGGGACGGATCTAGATGTTCGTGGGTAGTCCCGAATGTGCCAAGCCCTAGACAAGCCGAAACAGTGAGAAAAAGTTCGGTAAAAACACAAGGAGCTCGGTAAGGAAGAAAACGATGAAACAGTGGTTGTGCACGGTGGATTGGCCCTCGGATCGTGGCCTCCTCTTCACGGGGGAGGGTGAGGGTTGTGAGGTACCCTTTGAACGTGATGGCACGACTCGCCAAGGTCGTGGGGCGAAATGGCACGCGTGGAGGTCCGGTGTGCACTCGATAATGGTCTCGGGACCCGATTCTTCGTGAGGGCAGAACACGATGATGGAGGCTTCAAATGGAAAAACTAAGCCCGGAAATGGACTTAGGGGGTGGGAAATATGTAGGCTAGGGAGTTTGATGATTTTTGGTTTAAGTCGGGTCGGGTAGTTACTGGAATACCGAGTGGTTTTCCGGTGATTTTGGCCGGTTTCGGCCTTAGCAAATGCTGGGCGGAAATGAGGGAGGTGGCTGGAGTTTGAGAGGTTTTTGGAGAGAGATTAGCTTGAGAGAGAGTGAAGTGGAAGAAGTGATTAAGTCTAATGATGAATGGGAACTTATAGGAGGCTCTAATGGTTCGGTTAAGTGAGGTTAATCACGGTTTTGAGGCTAATAGGGGGCTGCCGAAAATTGGAGGGAGATTAAGATGGGGTTTGGGTCATGTTGAGTGTGGGGAAAGCAAAGGAGAAGTGATGGGGGTGATGGATGGATGATAGGAAGAGATGGATGTGTAAGAGAAATTTGAATTTGTGGTGGGGGAGCTTTGAGCCGCCGGCCATGGGGAATTAGCCATGGCTAATTGCGGCTGAGCCGCGGCTTGAGGGATTGAGCCGTGGCTTAGGGTTGATCCGCTGCTTGGTGGCTTGGCTTGGCTGAGCTGTGGGTCCCATTCGAATAAGAGAAAAGCCGGGAAAAGCTCGAGACTTGATTGAACACGCGTCCGATCTCCAATGTCCAATTAATTAATAGATTTGGAACGCTTGCACGAAGAGGATTTGAGTAAACCCAATATCGCCATATGTCATGTGAACGAATGTTCGGGTGGCTCGGCGCCTCAAAAGTCGGTTTTGCCCTGTTCGGACATTCGGAGTGGAGTTGAGTGCCCCCGGTCTTCGATTGCTCTTTGTGCATCTTAATGTTCGATTCAGTGACCCTTTTGCCTCGCGGGGGATCGTTGGCTCGTCGTCCCCGACCAAAGACCGCTGCCCCGGGGGAGACCTAGGGACTTGTGACCGGGGCTTTTTCAGTGTTTCCCGAATGTCTTGAGGTGTTCGGGGATCGCTGTGATCTCTGTTTTCTGTGAATATGCCCCGAAGATTCACCGGGAGGCGTTCGCTACCATTGAAACGTCTCTCGGGAAACCCTGTAGAGTTCTGAAAGGTCATCTGAAGCTTGTTCCCCGACCTCGGTGGTCCCTGGGTGCCTGTAGGCCCGTTTTGGGGTGCCGTTTACTTGTCAGTGGATCAGGCCCCGAGGGCCCCGCTAGAAAAGGCGCCCGTGAGAGATCGAGGGTGTCTTGGCTTAAGTGGGATGCCTCCGGGACGCGCCCGGACGTGTCGTTGGTCATTTTGGCACTGAGAGGGATTTTTAGAGTCCCATATTGGGCACCTTTCGGTATTTCAGTGATTCGATGATGAATAGTGCCACAGTGCCGGCTCCGCTGTTTTCGGGGTTCCTTGTTTGTCTGTTCTTCTGACGGCTCTCCTCCGCCTTTCTAGTGCACCCTGCTTTTCTCTTGTAATTCATGTCTCCGTGCCCGCATGTTCGCCTCTGATTGTTGGGTGATGAATAGTAACCCGGGCTTTGGTCGGGGATTCTCGTGTAGGAAGCCAGTGGGCCAAAATGGGGTGCTGAGTTGTGTAATTCCTTCCGACAATTCCACATTAAGCCTTGGGAAGGCCAGCACTGTTCAGGGTAGGCATCCGGCGTCAAGTTTCCCCAAAGAGGACCTCCAGATATGGATTTTCACTGAAAATGACCTTTTGTGCTCCTCGGAGGTTACTCGGGAAATTGAAAAGGGTTTTGCTGTCTGTTTTGCCCGATTGCGTCTATCCGCTGGAGTTTTCAGCACAATGTTTGGTCAACTTCGTTTGCCATTATTCCGTCAGACTGGTCTCCGGTTACACATTTCCAAAGAAGGGTATGCCCGTTTTATCACTCGAAAGTCATTTGAAGTATTTGCGTGACTTCCAAGAGACAATCTGAAGCACTGCTCATGCTCTGTATGTTTGTGGGGCATGGCCACATCTGACATTTGGAATTAACTTTTCTCTGAGATTTGCAGATGATTTGCAAAATGCATTTGAAGGCACTTTTCATCTATTTAGCATTGATGTGAATTTTTGAAGTCCAATATTGGCTATATTCCGATAGTCGAGCGAACTATCGGAAAATAGGACTGTCCTTGTGATATACTGAAAATGTCGGTTTTGGATGTTCTTGAGCTCTCTAGTCACTCTGTTGTCTTTTGGTGACCCATGGAGTCCTTTTGTCGTATCGTCATGTGATCCACTTGATTCTACTGACTTGAGGATGAATAGTGATTTCTTGCTCTGTCGAGCTGTTTTCTGTGATAATACTCAAGTCGTGGCCTGGATCACTGCTGATAATGTTGTTTGAATTGGTGAGCCAAAATGGGGTGCTGAAAGCTTGCCCCGCTTTGACTGCGTGCTCGAGTAGAGGATGCAGCCAAAGACTTTCAAAAGCACCATAGTTTGTTAGCAATAATCAACATGGAATTTCTGATGACAGTCTCCCCTCTCTTGCTTTGGATATGTGGGATGTTGTGCCTAACAAACAGATAAAAGAAACGAGATGAGATGTGAATAAGCTTGGCAACAAACAAGTAGGGTGCATGCATAAAGAAAATTGCTCAGTTGAGGGAAAATGTCTTCCTTAATTGGAAATGTGATGTGCAGAGTTTAGTGAAAAGTGTCGTGCTTAAGAAAAATGCATTGCTTAAAGTAAAGTGTATTTACTTAATGAAAAGTGCATGTTTAATGAAATGTGCTTGCTTAATGAAGGGTGCTTGCATGATGAAAGTGCTTGCATAATCAAAAGTGCTTGCATAATGAAAGTGTTTATGCAAAAGACATGGGCGCTTGCCCAGAAAGCTGCCTGATGCACCGCTTGCCTGGGGTTTTGCAATATGCACGAGCGCAATGCCTGGCGGGTCGCAAGATGCATTGCTTCCTGAAAAGGTACACGCTAATTGAAAAGTGTATTGCGGAATGAAAAGGTGCACTGCTTCCTGAGTAGGTGCACGCCAATTGAAAATGTGCACCAATTGAAAAGTGAATTACGGAATGAAAAGGTGCACTGTTTCTTGAGAAGGTGCACGCCATTTGAAAAGTGCATTGCTGAATGAAAAGGTGCCCTGTTTCCTAAGAAGGTGCACGCCAATTGAAAAGTGCATTGCATAATGAAAAGTGCTTCTGCAAAAGGCATGGGCGCTTGCCCAGAAAGCTACTTGATGCACGAACGCTTGCTCGGGGGTTTGCAATATGCACGGGCGCATTGCCCGGCGGGTTGCAAGATGCACTGCTTCCTGAGAAGGTGCACGCCAATTGAAAAGTACATTGCGGAATGAAAAGGTGCACGCCAATTAAAAAGTGCATTGCATAATGAAAAGGTAAATGCTGAGGAGTTGCATGAAGTGTGGAAGGAATCATTGTGCTTCATCCATCACAGAGTTTATCCATGTTGCAAACAATGCTGTAGCAGAATGCTTTGTTGCTTGTCATCTGGTTGTGATGCAACTGAGTGTAGTGAATGCTATCCTAAAGGATTCTCTTCGGGTTAAGGCTAGAATTCTTGGCATAAGGCAGGCATGCATTCGTCAGAGGAAGACACCTTCTGGGATTTACATCTTCACTCTTGCAGATGGAACCATGAAAGCTAACAATGGTTGTCAGTCCTACCCTATAGCCATAATGGAGATGTGTAAAGAAGTCTAAATAATAATGCTTTGGGGATTTGAACTTAATGACCATTTGAAGGGATGGCCGTGTCCCGCATGTCAGCACCCCATTTTGACTCACCATTCCAAACAACGATATCAGCAATGGTCCAGACTATGACTTGAGCAGGAATACAGAAAACGGTTCGGCAGAGCAGGAAATCACTATTCATCCTCAAGTCGGCAAAATTGAGCAGATGACATAGGTGTCAGCACCCCATTTTGGCTCACCATTCCAAACAACGATATCAGCAATGATCCAAGCCACAACTTGAGCAGAATACAGAAAACGGCTCGGCAGAGCAAGAAATCACTATTTATCCTCAAGTCGGCAAAATTGAGCAAATGACCCATGGATGTGATAGAAGGACTCCAAAGGTCACCAAAAGGCAACAGAGCGACCAGAGAGCTCAACAATGTCCAAAACCGGCATTTTCAGTATATCACACGGACGGTACTATTTTCCGATAGTTTGCTCGGTCGTCGGAAAATAGCCAATATTGGACTCCAAAAATCCACTTCAATGCCAAATAGATGAAAAGTGTCCCCAAAGGCATTTTGCAAATCATCTGCTCTATACAGAACAACTTTCTGTATACAGACAACTTTTCAGTGGAAGTCCAAAAATGTCAGTTTCCTGGAGAAAAGTTAATTCCAAATATCAGACGCGGCCATGCCCCACCAGCACACAGAGCATGAACAATGCTTCAGATTGTCTCTTGGAAGTCACACAGACACTTCAAATGACTTCCGAGCGGCAAATCAAGTATACCCTTCTTCAGAAGAGCATAGCTGGAGACTGGTCTGATGGAATTACGGCAAACGAAGTTCATACCGCATTGCCCTAAAAACTCTAGCGGACATTCGCAATTGGGCAAAACAGACAGCAAAACGCTTATCAGTTTCCCGAGTAACCTCCGAGGAGCGGAAATGGCCATTTCAGTGGAAATGCATATCCGGAGGTTCTTTTCACGGAAACTTGATGTCGAGTGTCTACCTTACATCATGTTAGCCTTCTCAAGGCTCAACGTGGAATCGTCGGAATAAACCACACGACTCATCTAAACCTCCCGAGCAATGCTTTAGAGGTCTCAGATACACTTTTCAAGTCCTTGGAGGTCTGATCTTGACAAACAGAGATTACAGTAATCTCCGGAGTGCCCAAGCAACTCAGAAGTCATCCTGAAAAATCCAGTTTCGGCCTCCTAGGACGTCTCCGGCCCCACGTTAGCATTATCGGCTTAAGGGATGATTGTTCACGTTGTCTGACAATTTATGTCAAAATGACCAACGTGAGATGCAGATACGAGATATGCTGTCAGAAGCGGACAACCTCACCCTGGTCACTTACAATGAGCAAAACCGGCTTCCGAGCCTCACACACATCCGGGACATTTCTCCATGAAAAATGTCAATCTCGAGCTCATTAACTCCGTTTTCTCGCGTATATCGACAATTCGACGTTCAATTCGAACCACGAACTTCGAATGCGCAACCAATCGAGACTCGAGTCTTCTCCCGATTTCTCCTCACGAGCCGTGGGACCCACGGGCTGCCCAAGGGCAACCGCCCTTTGCCCCAAAATTTTCGGCCTTTTCCTCTTCCTCTCTTGCCCTCACCTAGCCCAAAATATCTTTAGTCTTTCAAGTCAACACTCAAGCCATTAACTCCTTCTCCATTAATGCTTCTTGGCTCTTCCTCATCAAGATACATGGATGACATTCATCCTCATCTCCATTAGGGCAGCCGAATTTTGCTAATGAGGCCCTTAATGGTGCTTTGTTTTGCTTAATTGCTCATTAGCTTCACATATATATTGCATACTTGTCATTAAGTTAATCACTCATGAGGCACACATTATCTTTCTAGTTTCTCCCTCTAGAAAATGCTCTCAACTTCTTAGGAACCAGCAGCAAGCAAATCACTCCATGAAAACCGAAAACCAAGCCAAAAATCCTTAGAGTTTAGGTCGGAATCCATAGCGGGCACTATTTCGACTTATGTCCAAAATTCCTCAAACTTCATGGGCCACATGTTTTGGACCCAAGGATCCCAATTCTGAACTCAGTTTTTTCAGTTTGAAGTCATTTGCTCATCGTTTTGGGTCGTTTTAGTCATTTCGGGTGAAATTCGAACTCTCGGGTGGACAGTAACCCGTCACCAGCGTCACCGAGCACCCCAGCGTCCGTCATCGAGCACGCCCGTGCCCGCACCAGTGGTCGTCACCAGCGTCACTAGCACTCGTCACTTGTCACCAGTGCCACCAGCGCCCGTCACCAGAGTCACCGAGCACACCAGCGTCCGTCATCGAGCACGCCCGTGCCCGTCACCAGTGCTCGTCACCAGCGTCACTAGCACTCATCACCCGTCACGAGCACCCCAGCGTCCGTCATCGAGCACGCCCGGGCCCGTCACCAGTGCTCTTCACCAGCGCCCGTCACCCGTCACCAGCGCCACCAGCGCCCGTCACCAGCGTCACCGAGCACCCCAGCGTCCGTCATCGAGCACGCCCGTGCCCGTCACCAGCTCCCGTCACCAGCACCACCAGCGCCCGTCACCAGCGTCACCAGCGCCACCAGCGCCCGTCACCAGCGTGACCGGCGCCCGTCACCAGCGCCCGTCACCGGCGCCCACCAGCGCCCGTCACCAGCATCACCAGCGCCTGTCACCGTGCCTGCCGTCACCCGTCATCGTGCCCGACGCCCGTCACCGTGCTTGACCGTGCTCGTGCACGCCCACCCTTGCACCCGAATACTCTTTCAAGGGTTCCACCGAGTCACCCGACTCTCAAACACTTCCCCGACTCTTTCCTCGTATCCCGAGGCTAGGTAAAACATTCTCGACCTAGAGGAGTTAGGGCCTTTTATATTTTTGCATGGCTATGGAGTATTATGGTATTTCATTCATGTTTAACTTGCAAGATTTAATTTTTATGCAATTTTATGTTATATTATGCATGTGCACTACCTTATGACTTGTTAGCATGTCGGAAAAAGGTTTGGATCGTCGTAAGGAAGACTATCCCGACCCGACTATGGCAAACTAACTCTCGGCCAAGTCTCTAAAAGAGAGGGTGGAGACTTAAATTGCTCTTTTCGGGTTAAGATCGGTCTCCTTAGCCGATCCAAGTTAGTTTCCGAGCTTGTTTTATTGTTATTGCACGCATGAAGCCGGTGTTATTTTATCTATTCCCTAACTAACATGTTTGTGACTGTTTGTATGTTTAATTGAGTTAAGCAAATCATGATAACACCGGCTCTTTTTTGTTAAAAAGAAGTGTTATTCATCATGGTTGATGTTTGAGCATGCGGAAAATAATTAAACTGCGACTAGGAAATCATTTGTGACTCGAATGGAGCCATGAGAACTTTCGGCCACCTTTTATAAGATGAAGCCGAGGGCTTCTTGGCCTTCCTTGGGTCAAGAATGATTTCCTTATCTCGAGTTTAATTCGTTTATCGGATTGTGTGAATTTTTAACTTCAATGTCTTTACGATTCCTATGTTAAAGTATCGTTTAAAGACTCTTTTAAAAATAAACGTGCATGGATTCATGTATCGAGGACTCATTCGGATCCATTCGGTTATAAGGATATTGTCGGTTATTCAACCGAATTATCCTTGATCATTATGGATTCATTTTGGTCGTCGAATCACGAATCGTTTTCTTAATTAATGCATTCGGCAATAACCTTAAGCATTAATTTTATGAATGGGTTAATCGGGACGTTCACACGGTTAATTCATTCAATCTAAACAATTTTACACGAATTGGTCATTAACTGATAACTCGCGTCGATGAGTCGTCAAATGACGTTGGTGCCCTTTTTAAACTTATCAATTTCAAAACCCGAAACGCGCGGTCCGATATAGCATGGACGTCTAAAAAGGGCTTATGTGTCTCAACTTGAGTTTTTACCTGATTCCAGGTAGCTCAGGTCAGGATACAGAATATCTTTCTAGATCACTTCCGGGCAGATCGACCTGTTCTTTGGCTTTTTCGGGGTTCTTGCACAACCCTGGACGATCCAGGGAATTGGTCGACACCGGCTACAAGCCGAGGTGGCCCGCACTGCGATGTTTCCCCTTTTATGAAAACAATTTTCAAATGAAGGGCAACATCATCTTTTCACAATTCAGCGACACCCTTAGGGTTAGCATGACAGAAACACTACAGTATGGGATAAGAATGGGCTACCTATTCAGGTGCAGGTTCATCTGCATAGCCTTTCTTATCTAACTGATGAGTTTCTGTCATCCTAACATAGACTCGGGTAACTAGAATAGTTATCTCTGTCAGAAAACATGCAAAATGCTGATTAACCTTTCACTCGACCTAACCAAACGCTAGATAATGGTTAGGAGGAATTCTAGATTCCAAATCTAGAGTCAAAACACGAGTTTGGCTAATTCAGTGGAAATTCAGTGTCACACTACAGAACAACTGTAAAAGCAATCCACACACATGAGATTTGACTCTCTTTGTCAAGTTCTCAAAACAAAGCCGAATGCTAAAACATTGGCACATTTTTGATTGTTTAGCATATGGCATTTGCTTGCAAAAACACTCCTGGGTTAATAATCTGTTAATTCACGTAAACACGACAATAACAAACACTTTGTCTGTTATTAACATGTCGCGTATTATCTTTCCGCACCTGTTTGCCATGCGGGTCGAGCATGATCCCTAGGCCGAATAATATTAGGGTTCAACGCCCTAATCATCGATCACAGGGTCCAACACCCTAATCAACACTCACAGGGTCCAACGCCCTATTCAGTGAGAGCGTGCATTGAATTTCAGTTCTCAGATCTTTTCCCTAAACTCACGGTGAGTTAGAGTGGAATAATAACCGAACGCGAAACGACTGGAATTCGACCCTTTTGTAATTTGTATTTATTGTTTTCGAGAGCATTGTAAGGATTTTATTTTGTACATTTATTCTGTAAGAATTCCAGTCGGTGAGCGAACGGTCCGAGAGTCGAATTAATCGAATCGGTCTAATGCTTGCCCAGATACAAGTAAATCCAAGAACTCGTGGTTCTGGGTCGCGCTGGGATTCAACCTCCATGGTTCGATAAACTGTAACGCAAGATTGTGAACCAACTCCCCGACATACGGGCTTACTTCTCTCTCGGCTTCTCAACCGACATCGTTTAGTTCACCGAATCTCCGGTGTCAAAACGTGCCAGCCGAGTGCAGCTTAATTCATGCGGTAAATAATAAAACATGCAAGCCTAGCAAACCAGAGTACCGAAAGGGCGTGCGGGATATAGGCCCGCACGTAACATGAACCCCAGAACACGGACTTTCCGGTTCCGCACAGACCAATGCCTTAAAAACAAACTAGGTGTTCCATACCCCTAGACCCGGGTAAGTTATCCGCCCTGGACCTTCGGGTTGTAAAATGATAAGTGCCGACTCCTTCTCTCATGCGTGTTCGTCACGCGTCCCCACGGGAAGGTGGACACCCCAAGCCGCGCGATCCAAAAGCGCGCAATGCGGGCCCCAACGAGAGTCCACATTCGGGTCCGTACAGCTTGGCGACTCCACTGGGGACATACTTAGTGGGTTCAGGCTCGATTCGTTTGCCTGCTTGCTTGTCCATTTACCGCTTCCCGCAATTTTTCGCTTATCTACTTTATGCACCTTTACTTTCCTGCACTTGCATTGCATCATTCTAGTGGATTTAGGTACCTCGCCTGAAATCCCACGGGGGCCGATTTAGGAAGCTAGGTTAGTCAGAGGTTCCGAGTAAGGGAACGGATCGAGTCGGCTCCGCCACCGAACCGGCCCCTAAAGATCCTCGCTCGATTTCAAGGAATTGACACCCTTGAATCGGGAGCCCCCATCCCTAGTTAGTGGTTTTCCCAGTAGAACATTGAAACCATGCATAAACAGGGACTGTCATGCTGGACCAAAAATAACCTTCACGCTGCCAACCGACCCAAAAGTTGAGTCTTTGAGTCGGCTCGTAGTTTTTATTTTAGGCGAGCCTTTTATTTTCTGCACCTGCATGCATATTTTCAAAACAAACTAGGACATTGCATCAGTTTGTTTATAAACATTAAACCAACATCTTCTCCATTTAGGTAAGAATGGATCACTCGCGTCCCTGTCCTAGGCTTGATATCATCATCACACCATATGCGGACATTACTCGCCTTTGGAACACATTCCGCCCAGTGGACCATGCATTCCTCCGGCTCATCATAGGAGACCTACCATTACTCGCTGATTCTCCCGTCGATTGGACCCTACTCAGAACTGCCATTAGTTTTTGGGACACTCAGCGAGCCGTTTTCAGCTTTCATGGGACAGAGTTAGCCCCTACAGTAGAAGAATATGCGACACTCCTTCAGCGGTCTACACCGATTCACGACATCGTGGTGCCTAACCAGTTTGCCACGATACAGAACAGACTAGCCATCCTTTTAGGTCTCCGCAACGAAGAAATTCATTGCGAGCTTCAGTATGGAGGGGAGCACAGCATTAGGACTACATGGCTCATAGATTTCATACAGGCCCGTGCTCTGAATGCCACGGGAGAGTCTTATCAGCGTGACGCTTGTCACGGGTTTCTTTTGCTCATCTTCAGGACTATGCTGTTCCCGTACTCGTCGAACCTCACAGACGGGGCACTTGCTCAGGTCATCCTCCAAGTGGTAGGAGGCCATAGTTATGTGGAAGCCGTTTTGGCTGAGACCATTCGGTCTCTTGACTATGTACGAGAGAATCGACGGGGCAGGATGAGAGGATCCCCACATCTGCTTCAGATTTGGCTTCTAGCACACATTAGGCCGTTCGGCTTATCCCATCCTTTTCCATGTATCACCGACGAGCGCTCACTCATCGCTCGTTTACTTCATGTGTTTCGACCCTCCGACCGTAACTACACCGACTGGATGCGGTTTATGGAAGAGCTCACCCCAGCATAGTTTTTATGGACTACACGTTGGAATCCTGGCGGTCCCATGATCATTGGATGTCCTTCAGTTATAGGACTTCCCTTAATCAGTCATTTAGGGAGCACACTTATCTTTCCAGCCCGAGTCATCAGACAACTCGGTGGGCTACAAGATATTCCTATAGAGGCAGATCGCACTTCACACCGCTTCAGGTGGGCAAACACCACAATTTCACTCCCGGATAGGATTCTACGGGTTAGAGAGGTCCGACGCTTATGGAGCACGCGCATCGTCCAGGAACTGTACTTCCCAGAGCATCCCACTGACGAGGAGCGAGCTTTCTCAGCTACAGCAGCGTATGTGATGCAGTTCCATCCGTATGGATTCGCACCTGTTCGTCGGCTACGCATACCACAGATGCTGCAGACACCGCAGGCAGACATTCCAGATGCAGAGAGCTCAGTCCAAGGAGCCGTGCGCACAGAGCTGTAGGTCATTAGGGCAGAGCGAGATAGTCTTCGCTGTGAGCTTGTGGATATTTGTGCAGAACTCACTGATCACAGAGAGCTTCAGAGCGAGTTGGCTCAAACTCGTGCACGCGTAGTGAGCCAAGACAGGGAGATAGCACGTTTGAGCGCTACGTTGGATCGAGCGCAGGCAAGAGCGCGCAGGATCTCCCATCCTTGAGCTCAGTTGCTGAGCGTTTTTGCCTGTACAGAACCCGCGTAGCACTCACTCAGCTACGGGTTGTAACAGTTGTCGGTTTAATGTTTATGTTTCCTTTTCAAACAGACTGCCTTTGTAAATTGTGAAACGTGAATCAAACTGATATAATGGCATTAGTGTTTTTAAACTCATACATCTCATGCATTCATACATTGTCATTTACATTTTGAAGATGATCAACACATAACAATTACACTTATACACTTGTACATACAGGTACTAACAACTGGCGTCACATCGATATCCTACTCGTGCACGCGGAAGAATGGCCGAAGAGCAACAACCCGTTATCTCGGAGCAAGACGCACCACCAATGCCGGCACACTCCCTTCCGCAAGACACGCACGTGATGTCATCTCCAGCATCTATAGCGTATTCTGGTGTTCTTCCAACGCACCTCCCTTCTCCTGCACAAGCGCCATCCAATGTTGTCGATCCCGTGCGTTTTGCCGCACTCGAAGGGACGGTTAATCAATTGGCTGCCAACATGAATACCAATATGACAGAGCTCATGGCTATGCTTCGGGATCAAAACCGAGCTTCCTCGAGCCACACTCCACCTCCTGAACGCAGGACAACTGTTCACCTGAGTCCGATCGACCCGCCTATTTATGTGACTGATAGCGAAGATATGTCTTTTTCAGCAATGACATATGTGCCGACAGTCAGCCCAGTCAGTGATCCTATGCCACCACCACCGGCTCCTACATCAGTGCCGTTTCCACCCGCGGCATTCCTATCAACAGATCCCGCGATGCTCACTTTGCTGCCGCTCACCATACCTACTCAACCTCCAATTTACACCGTTCCACCACCGACGGTTCTCCAGACGCGATCACACAAATCCCTGCTCCCACTGCGGAACCTTTTTCCTTCCAAGCTCCACAAACCCAAATGAGCTTTTCCTACCAAAGTCCACCGCCTCTAAATATTCCCCCCACTGAACCAGGCACGCCTACTCATGCCGCTCCTGCAGTTCTACCGACGAACATTCCTCCTGAAAATGAACAGGAGAAAAGAATGAAGAGAGTGGAGGAAACCATTCGAGCCCTCCAAGCAGGCACGTCCCGTCCTGACTTCGGTGACAGTGACTGGATCTCTTTCCGGGCATGTTGTTGCCCCCTAAGATCAAGATTCCAGATTTTAAGAGGTACGATGGGACCAAAGACCCTCGGCATCATCTCCGTCACTATCATAGCAAAATGCTTTCGTATTGGGATTACGAGGAATTTGTCATCCAGACTTTCCAAGACAGTCTTACGGGATAGGCGCTAGATTGGTTTATGACCCTGAAAGCCGATGACATCCCTACATGGACAGATCTTTCTCAGAAATTCCTCGACCAGTACCGATTCTGTGCAGAGACACCTCCTACTCTTCTTGATCTTAGCATGACAGAGATGAGAGAAAGTCAAACTTTCGAAGCATACGCAACGGAATGGAGGGGAAAAGCGGCAAAGCACATTCCTCCAATCACTGAGCGACAGCAAGTTCAACTGTTTCATTCTACGCTCAGAGGCGCATATTACTCACATCTCCTAGCTCATACTTCCTCTTTCTCAGACCTGATTGAGCCAGGAAAGAAGTTGGATATGGGTGTTAAGCTAGGAAGAATTGAAGGCCCGTCAAGGAAGAAGGATGGAGAGACACCGAAGAAACAAACCGCTGGAATATCCAGGAGAGGCAAAGACGCGACTATTGGCATCGTCAATTCTGGACATCAAGCTCCACAGCCAATTTCGGTGGACTACACCCCTGCATTACCGGCTTCTCAGGCATATGCGCATCCCGTGCATTATGTGCAACCTCATCAAACGCCGCAAGCTTATTTCTCAACCTCGCCAACTGTTATCCAGACGTAACCTCCGCAACAGTACGCTCCTGTTCAAGTTCAACAAGCTAGACCCCCGGCTTCGAGACCTCCTCAGCCGGCTCAACGTGTTCCAGCTCCTAGAACTCAACAAGACAGTGCTGCTCAACCGCGTTCACGCAAGCAATACACCAATTTACCAGCTCCCCCCTCTCACATATTCAGATAGCTCCTTGCAGGCAACAAGATCAAAACAGAAGCACCCAGTCCCCATTTAGATCCGTCCATGCATAACCAAAATCTTCGCTATGAATTTCATCAGGGTGCTCCTGGTCACACTCTGGATACTTGTTGGAGACTCCGGGATAAAATCCAGGAGATGATTGATGCAAGACAAATCTCCTTTAATGAGGTGAAGCCGCCGAATGTCCGTGCAAATCCTCTTCCTGATCATGGATCAGGTTCAGGACCTTCTGTGAACATGATTAGCATTGCTGCTATTGATGAGGAAGAAAACTCGCAAAAGGCCTCAACTCCATTTGCCATTAACTATGCTCCAGTAGAAGTCGCATTCGCTCCCATTCCGTTCGTTATCGAAGTTCCTGCAAAGGAGCCTTATCACGATAGCCGAGTTCCCTGGACATATGAGAGCGAGGTTGCCAGTGCAGAACTAGAAATGAGCGCGATGGGAATCACGCGTTCAGGACGGGTTTATCAGGGTCCAGAGCCTGTTGACAAAGGAAAGGCTCCTGCTACTGAGTTCTCAACCGTTCCAAAAGCCGTGTCACTCTCTACAAAGAAGGTCACCGATCAAGAAGCTGAAGCTTTCATGAAGGTGATCAAAGCAAGCGAATACAAAGTGGTCGAGCAAATGAGCAAGTCACCAGCTCATATATCGCCGCTCGCATTGCTTTTGAACTCCGAACCTCATCGGAACGCTTTGCTGAAAGTTCTCACTGCGGCACAAGTCCCGAAAGATACTGCACCGGATAGAATCGAGGAGACGGTGAACTCTATTTTCTCGAATCAGATTTCCTTTTCGGAAGACGAAATTCCCTCGGAATGACAAGGACACTTGCGGGCATTGCATATAGTTTACAAGTGCAACAACCACGTCGTTGGTCGAGTCATGATCGACAACGGCTCTGCTCTTAACGTTTGCCCCGTCTCCACGTTGAAACAGATGAACGTGGACATGAGTCGCATTCGTGCAAGCAAGACCACTGTTCGAGCCTTTGACGGCTCTAAGAGAGTGGTGAACGGTAAAATTGATCTCCTAATTGATGTAGGTCCTTGCTCATTCTCTGTTACCTTCCAGATCCTTGAAATACCCAATGCTTTCAGTCTCCCACTCGGAAGGCCATGGATTCACGCCGCCGGCGCCGTTCCTTCATCATTGCACCAGAAGTTGAAATTCTTTGTCGAAGGCAAACTCATCACTATCAACGGCGAGGAAGATTACGCAGTCTATAAAGAAACGGCCATCCCTTATATCAGCATTGGAGAAGACCAGAATCTCCCGTTCCATTCTTTCGACACGATCTCCGTAATTCGAGACTACGGAGTGGTCAGTCCATCACGAACTGATCGCGTGATTGGAAAGGTTCTCTTGAAGAACAATTATGTCCCTGGAACTGGACTCGGGGCACGTGCACAGGGAATCCTTCGACCGATTGAAATGGAGGAATACCGCAATAGGAGGGGACTCGGCTTTCGCCCCTCCTGTCATGAGATCATGCAAGCTCATCGTGGAAAACATCTACACCGCCTTGCTGCATATTACGGAAAGCTCTGTAGGGGCATTCTGGTTCCACCGCTCTCACAGTTTTTTGCAGCACCATCGCAAATCATGGGAGGCACCTCCGAGAGCCCGATCACTGAAACAAATGACTTCTCTTCGGATGCAGTTGAAGCGTTTTTGGCTTTGCCAGCCATATATGCCGTCACTGAGGAGACATTTTCTAAGGTTCATATCCGCCCTGTACGGGAGGATGAGGAGCTTACCAACTGGACTTCAGTTCCGCTCTACTTGGCCATAGTTGCCGATGTGTAAGATGGTCTTTATATATAATGCTACCTGCATGTCGGCAACGCCATAAGCCACATGACAGAAGAGGGGTTTTTGTTATGGCCTGTTAATAGAATCCCTGCATGCTTTTTGATTTCCTGTGTCTAAATTCTCTCTCTTGCACTTACTTCTAGCATCTTTAATTTCTAAAACAATTCACTTTCATGTCCAGGCTCCAATCGAATCTAAATCACGGATATAACGATTCGAATTCACTCGAAACACACCTCGGAAAGTCCCTACCCATATACTTCGGGGAAGAACTTGACGAGGACGATCGCGTGCCCGAGATAGAAGAGAGTTTGCATCGTCTCGAAAACCACCAACTCACTTCCGTCGAGCCAACCGAAGACATCAACATAGGCAATGCAAAAGAACCACGCACCCTTAGAATCGGGACTGGACTTGACCTTGTACAGAGGGCCCGAATGATCGACTTCTTAACAGAGTATCAGGAGGTCTTTGCTTGGTCCTATGCTGATATGCCAGGCCTAGACCCCTCGATCGTAAAGCATTTCCTTCCACTCGACACTGAAAGATTCCCACCCAAGCGCCAACACTTGCGACGTCAACGAGCTGACCTTCTCTTACGCATTAAGGAAGAGGTCATCAAGCAGGTAGACACGGGATTCTTGGAGGTATGCAATTACTCTGAATGGGTAGCGAACATTGTTCCAGTGGAGAAGAAAAATGGGAAAGCTAGAGTCTGCATCGACTACCGAGATCTCAATAGGGCTAGCCCAAAGGATAACTTCCCGCTGCCTCACATCGATGTCTTGGTGGATAATACAGCACGCCACACACAATTCTCCTTCATGGACGGTTTCTCTGGATACAATCAAATTCAGATGGCCGAGGAGGATAAAGTCAAAACCACATTCATCACGATGTGGGGTACATTTTGCTACAAGGTCATGCCTTTCGGTCTAAAAAATGTCGGGGCAACCTATCAACGGGCAATGGTCACTCTCTTTCATGACATGATGCATAAAGAGATCGAGGTCTATGTCGACGACATGATTGCGAAGTCCAAAGAAGGAGAAGATCATTTGGTTAACCTCAAGCGACTGTTCGACCGTCTCAAGAAGTATAAACTTCGACTTAACCCAGCGAAATGTACATTTGGCATCAAGTCAGGGAAATTGTTAGGGTTTATAGTTAGTGAGGAAGGCATCGAGGTCGACCCCGACAAGGTTAAAGCGATCATGGAATTGCCCCCTCCATCGACAGTGCGCGAAGTAAGGAGCTTCTTAGGACGGCTGAATTACATCGCGTTTCATTGCAAATTTGACAAATAAGTGCCAACCACTCTTCCGTTTGCTTCGCAAAAATGTAGCGGTCGAATGGGATGACGAGTGTCAGAAAGCTTTTGATATCATCAAGGCATACCTAATTCAGCCGCCGGTGTTGGTTCCACCCTCACCGGATTGTCCTCTCATTATGTACCTGACGGTACGCCGACAATCCATCGGATGCATGTTAGGGCAAAAGGACGATTCCTCTCACGCAGAGCGAGCAATTTATTATTTAAGCAAAAAGTTCACTGAAGGGGAGTCCAATTACCCTGAGATAGAGAAAATGTGTTGCGCACTTGTGTGGGTCATGCAAAGGCTCCGGCAATACACTCTCTACCATACTGTTCGCCTGCTGTCGAAGACAGATCCTTTGAAATATCTACTTAGCACTCCGTCCTCCATGAGGAATATAGCAAAATGGCGTTGCCAACTGACGGAGTACGACATCGAATATGTGTTGCGCACATCAGTGAAGGGCCAAGCGATAGCAGATCATCTAGCAGAGTTCCCAATTGTCGATGACACACCAATCGACTCTGACTTTCCAGACGAAGGAATCCTCCAAATGAGTAGTGAGGAGGAAATTACTAGATGGAAGATGTACTTCGATGGTGCAGTCAATTCCACCGGGTCAGGTATTGGTGCAGTGCTGATATCCCCAGAAGGGCGTCATTTCCCTGTTGCAGCGAAGATTGATTTCCCCTGCACCAACAACATAGCTGAATATGAGGCATGTATCCTCGGCTTGCAGGCGGCGATCGACCTCAAAGTCAAGGAGCTTGAAGTGTTTGGAGATTCTATGCTCACAATCTTTCAGACACTCAAACAGTGGAAGATGAAAGATCCGAAACTGGTGCCATATCATGAGTACCTCGAAGACTTGACAGAGAACTTCAAGGACATTTCATTTACATACACACCGCGCATGAAGAACCAGTTCGCCGATGCACTCGCAACGCTTGCTTCCATGGTTAGCATCACAAAAGAGAATCTCATCGAGCCCCTCGAGTTTGAGATTGCTCAGGGCCCTGCCCATTGCGATGTAATCGACGCTGTCGACGGCAAATCGTGGTATGCAGACATTAAACACTTGCTACAAACGGGTCAATTCCCAGCATTCACCGATCGACATGACCGGAGGACTCTTCGGCGCATTGCAGCAAATTTCTTCCTGAGTGGTGAGACCCTCTACCGCCGTTCATTCGATGCCACACTGCTTCGGTGTGTTGATGAGAATGAGGCACAACGCCTCATGGAAGAAGTGCACGAGGGAAATTGCGGACCTCACATGAACAGGCTCATGCTAGCAAAGAAGCTCATGCGACTCGGGTATTTCTGGTCCACCATGGAGACTGACTGCGTCAAACATGTCAGGCATTGTCACTTGTGTCAAGTCTACGCGAATCAAATCAGAGCACCACCCAACGAGCTGCATCCAATGGCTGCTCCGTGGCCCTTTTCAATGTGGGGCATGGACGTGATTGGTCCTATTAACCCCAAAGCATCCAATGGGCACTTGTTCATACTGGTAGCTATCGATTACTTCACCAAATGGATCGAAGCTATCACCCTTGCATCGGTCACTGCAAAGACCGTGGCACGCTTCCTCAAACGCGACATTATCGCAAGTTACGGGGTCCCTGCGACACTTGTCACAGACAACGCCAAGAATTTGAATAATAAGCTCATTGACGAGCTCTGTGCACAGTTCAAGATCCTACACCGCAACTCCTCTCCGTATCGTCCACAAATGAACGGCGCGATAGAGGCAGCAAACAAGAACATAAAGAAAATCATCGAAAAAATGACAGTGAATTACAAAGACTGGCACGAGATGCTCCCGTTCGCACTCTTGGCGTATCGGACTTCTATCCGCTCATCCACTGGAGCAACCCCGTATTCTTTGGTCTATGGCATGGAAGCAGTTCTTCCAATCGAAGTAGAGATTCCCTCTATGAGGGTCCTTGCCGAGTCCAAGCTCAAGGAAGCAGAATGGGCGAAGCAACGCTACGAACAGCTTAATCTCATTGATGAGAGGTGGCTAACAGCACTTTGCCACGGTCAGTGCTATCAGCAAAGAATGGCCCGAGCTTTTAATAAGAAAGTTCGTCCCCGCGAGTTCAGCCCCGGTGACCTCGTCCTGCGGAAAGTTTTGCATATCGCCCCTGATTCCAGGGGCAAGTTTGCATACAAATACGACGGTCCCTTCATCGTTAAAGAAGTCTTTGACGGGGGGCAATCATTCTCAATGATATGGACGGGAACGAGAACGCTCTTCCGGTCAACGCTGATACACTTAAGAAATACTATCCGTGATGGTGTTTCCCTCATTCCACTGTGGATGTTTTTCTCAAATGCACATTACATTTTTAGCTTTCTTCGCATGTATAATTTCCCAGCACTTTCATTTCTGCTTACTAATACACTCCCCTCTTCTGCTCTTTCCCTTTCTCTGAACTTTTCCTGAGAGAAAAATAATGAATCTCCCGCTAGGTTGAAAACCTCTTTGAGGCGGCCTGGGCAAAAATTAGGGAATGAGGGGCACGGTTTAAAATCTCGCAAAGGGGGGCCATGGCAAAAGGAGAGTACAAAACGAAATCCTCGCTAGAGTGAAAACCCGAAAGGGTGCCCTAGGCAAAAGTTAGAGGAACCGAGAGGTATGACCAGATCCAATCAGGACGGTCATAGCAAAAGGTGAGCTCTAAATGAGAGAAAAGTCTAAAAGAATACCCCGCTAGGTCGTCACGCGTCTTGCGACCTAGGCAAAAGTTAGGGGCCTTTGGCAGCTCGACTATGAAATGACAGCTACACTCAGTCTGAAGCGACAACAAGTAGTAGTTTGGCAGTCTTCGGTGCAAGCAAACTCTCTTTGACTCTCACAGCACAAGACACATTTCGATATGCAGTCGAATCGTCGTATCCTTGATTTGGAGGATCCCAAAATCCCCCCGTTTACCTTAATGCAAATTCTACGGGTCATGCCCGTTCTGTAAAAAAAAAAAAAAGCCTTTCTTGTCAAGTCACAATTTAGCGGGAGACGACCACCCCTTTAAATGGTCATTATATTCAAATCCCCAAAGCATTATTATTCAGACTTCTTTACACATCATTATGGTTATAGAGTAAGATTGACAACCACTATTAGCTCTTTTGATTCTAGATGCAGGAAGCAGGATGTGAACCCCGAAAAGAGTTTTTCTTTGACGAATGCATGTCTGCCTTATGCCAAAAACTACAGTCTAAATCCGAAGAGAGACCTTCAGGATAGCACTCCAGGCATTCAGTGACATCAAAATCAGTTGGCAAGCAATGAAGCGTCCTACCACAGCATCGATTGCGACATGGACGAACTCAGTGATGGAGGAAGCACAATGATTCCTTCTACACCTCACACCACTCCTCAGCGTTTGCATTTACTTCGTGCACCTTTATTTCCGCAATGCACTTCAATTGGCGTGCACCTTCTCAGGAACGCAGTGCACCTTTATTTCCGCAATGCACTTTAATTGGCGTGCACCTTCCTTTTCGCAATGCACTTTAATTGGCGTGCACCTTCTCAAGAACGCAGTGCACCTTGCAAACCCGCAGAACAAGCGCTCGTGCACCTCGCAAGTCCACTGGGTAGGCGCCTTTGAACCATGCAGTTCATTCGGTATGCGCCCCGTGCATATTGCAAACCCTTCGGGTCAATCCCGACTTTACCGGGGTCAATCCCCTTCGGGTCAATCCCGACTTTACTTTCTGCACTGGGGTCAGTCCCCGTCGGGTCAATCCTGACTTTAATTGCCTATCTCAGCTTTGTTCCGAACTCTACATGTCTATTGTGCGCATCTCACTATATTTCCTTTTTATTAGGTACAACATCCCACATATCCAAAGCAAGAAGGAGAGGGCAATATAGGAAATTCCACCTTGATCATTGCTATCAAACTAGGGTGCTTCTGGAATTTTTGGCTGCATCCTCTACCCGAGCAAGCAGTCAAAGAGGGGCAAGCTGTCAGCACCTCATTTTGGCTCACCATTCCAAACAACGATATCAGCAATGATCCAAGCCACAACTTGAGCAGAATACAGAAAATGGCTCGGCAGAGTAAGAAATCACTATTTATCCTCAAGTCGGCAAAATTGAGCAAATGACCCATGGATGTGACAGAAGGACTCCAGAGGTCACCAAAAGGCAACAGAGCGACCAGAGAGCTCAACAATGTCCAAAACCGGCATTTTCAGTATATCACACGGACGGTACTATTTTTCGATAGTTCGCTCAATCGTCGGAAAATAGCCAATATTGGACTCCAAAAATTCACTTCAATGCCAAATAGATGAAAAGTGTCCCCAAAGGCATTTTGCAAATCATCTGCTCTATACAGAACAACTTTCTGTATACAGACAACTTTTCAGTGAAAGTCCAAAAATGCCGGTTTCCTGGAGAAAAGTTAATTCCAAATATCAGACGCGGCCATGCCCCACCAGCACACAGAGCATGAACAATGCTTCAAATTGTCTCTCGGAAGTCCCACAGACACTTCAAATGACTTCCGAGCGGCAAAATAAGCATACCCTTCTTCAGAAGAGCATAGCCGGAGACTGGTCTGATGGAATTACGACAAACAAAGTTCATACCGCATTGCCCTAAAAACTCTAGCGGACATTCGCAATTGGGCAAAACAGACAGCAAAACGCTCATCAGTTTCCCGAGTAACCTCCGAGGAGCGGAAATGGCCATTTTCAGTGGAAATGCATATCTGGAGGTTCTTTTCACGGAAACTTGATGTCGAGTGTTTACCCTACATCATGTTAGCCTTCTCAAGGCTCAACGTGGAATCGTCGGAATAAACCACACGACTCATCTAGACCTCCCGAGCAATACTTTAGAGGTCTCAGATACACTTTTCAAGTCCTTGGAGGTCTGATCTTGACAAACAGAGATTACAGTAATCTCCGGAGTGCCCAAGCAACTCAGAAGTCATCCTGAGAAATCCAGTTTCGGCCTCCTAGGATGTCTCCGGCCCCACGTTAGCATTATCGGCTTAAGGGAGGATTGTTCATGTTGTCTGACAATTTATGTCAAAATGACCAACGTGAGATGCAGATACGAGATATGCTGTCAGAAGCGGACAACTTCGCCCTGGTCACTTACAATGAGCAAAACCGGCTTCCGAGCCTCACACACATCCGGGACATTTCTCCATGAAAAATGTCAATCTCGGGCTCATTAACTCCGTTTTCTCGCGTATATCGACAATTCGACGTTCAATTCGAACCACGAACTTCGAATGCACAACCAATTGAGACCCGAGTCTTCTCCCGGTTTCTCCTCACAAGCCGTGGGACCCACGGGCTGCCCAAGGGCAACCGCCCTTTGCCCCAAAATTTTCGGCCTTTTCCTCTTCCTCTCTTGCCCTCACCTAGCCCAAAATATCTTTAGTCTTTCTAGTCAACACTCAAGCCATTAACTCCATCTCCATTAATGCTTCTTGGCTCTTCCTCATCAAGATACATGGATGACATTCATCCTCATCTCCATTAGGGCAGCCGACTTTTGCTAATGAGGCCCTTAATGGTGCTTTGTTTTGCTTAATTGCTCATTAGCTTCACATATATATTGCATACTTGTCATTAAGTTAATCACTCATGAGGCACACATGATCTTTCTAGTTTCTCCCTCTAGAAAATGCTCTCAACTTCTTAGGAACCAGCAGCAAGCAAATCACTCCATGAAAACCGAAAACCAAGCCAAAAATCCTTAGAGTTTAGGTCGGAATCCATAGCGGGCACTATTCCGACTTATGTCCAAAATTCCTCAAACTTCATGGGCCACATGTTTTGGACCCAAGGATCCCAATTCTGAACTCAGTTTTTCAGTTTGAAGTCATTTGCTCATCGTTTTGGGTCGTTTTAGTCATTTAGGGTGAAATTCGAACTCTCGGGTGAACTGTAACCCGTCACCAGCGTCACCGAGCACCTCAGCGTCCGTCATCGAGCACGCCCGTGCCCGTCACCAGTGCTCGTCACCAGCGTCACTAGCACTCGTCACCCGTCACGAGCACCCCAGCGTCCGTCATCGAGCACGCCCGGGCCCGTCACCAGTGCTCGTCACCAGCGCCACCAGCGCCGGTCCCCAGCGTCACCGAGCACCCCAGCGTCCGTCATCGAGCACGCCCGTGCCCGTCACCAGCGCCACCAGCGCCCGTCACCAGCGCCACCAGCGCCCGTCACCGGCGTCACCAGCGCTCGTCACCAGCGCCACCTGCGCCCGTCACCAACATCACCAGCGCCTGTCACCGTGCCTGCCGTCACCCGTCATCGTGCCCGACGCCCGTCACCGTGCTTGACCGTGCTCGTGCACGCCCACCCTTGCACCCGAATACTCTTTCAAGGGTTCCACCGAGTCACCCGACTCTCAAACACTTCCCCGACTCTATCCTCGTATCCCGAGGCTAGGTAAAACATTCTCGACCTAGAGGAGTTAGGGCCTTTCATATTTTTGCATGGCTATGGAGTATTATGGTGTTTCATTCATGTTTAACTTGCAAGATTTAATTTTTATGCAATTTTATGTTATATTATGCATGTGCACTACCTTATGACTTGTTAGCATGTCGGAAAAAGGTTTGGATCGTCGTAAGGAAGACTATCCCGACCCGACTATGGCAAACTAACTCTCGGCCAAGTCTCTAAAAGAGAGGGTGGAGACTTAAATTGCTCTTTTCGGGTTAAGATCGGTCTCCTTAGCCGATCCAAGTTAGTTTCCGAGCTTGTTTTATTGTTATTGCACGCATGAAGCTGGTGTTATTTTATCTATTCCCTAACTAACATGTTTGTGACTGTTTGTATGTTTAATTGAGTTAAGCAAATCATGATAACACCGGCTCTTTTTTGTTAAAAAGAAGTGTTATTCATCATGGTTGATGTTTGAGCATGCGAAAAATAATTAAACCGCGACTAGGAAATCATTTGTGACTCGAATGGAGCCATGAGAACTTTCGGCCACCTTTTATAAGATGAAGCCGAGGGCTTCTTGGCCTTCCTTGGGTCAAGAATGATTTCCTTATCTCGAGTTTAATTCGTTTATCGGATTGTGTGAATTTTTAACTTCAATGTCTTTACGATTCCTATGTTAAAGTATCGTTTAAAGACTCTTTTAAAAATAAACGTGCATGGATTCATGTATCGAGGACTCATTCGGATCCATTCGGTTATAAGGATATTGTCGGTTATTCAACCGAATTATCCTTGATCATTATGGATTCATTTTGGTCGTCGAATCACGAATCGTTTTCTTAATTAATGCATTCGGCAATAACCTTAAGCATTAATTTTATGAATGGGTTAATCGGGATGTTCACACGGTTAATTCATTCAATCTAAACAATTTTACACGAATTGGTCATTAACTGATAACTCGCGTCGATGAGTCGTCAAATGACGTTGGTGCCCTTTTTAAACTTATCAATTTCAAAACCCGAAACGCGCGGTCCGATGTAGCATGGACGTCTTAAAAGGGCTTCTGTGTCTCAACTTGAGTTTTTACTTGATTCCAGGTAGCTCAGGTCAGGATACAGAAGATCTTTCTAGATCACTTCCGGGCAGATCGACCGGTTCTTTGGCTTTTTCGGGGTTCTTGCACAACCCTGGACGATCAAGGGAATTGGTCGACACCGGCTACAGGCCGAGGTGGCCCGCACTGCGATGTTTCCCCTTTTCTGAAAACAATTTTCAAATGAAGGGCAAAATCGTCTTTTCACAATTCAGCGACACCCTTAGGGTTAGCTTGACAAAAACACTATAGTACGGGATAAGAATGGGCTACCTGTTCAGGTGCAGGTTCATTTGCATAGCCTTTCTTATCTAACTGATGAGTTTCTGTCATCCTAACATAGACTCGGGTAACTAGAACAGTTATCTCTGTCAGAAAACATGCAAAATGCTGATTAACCTTTCACTCGACCTAACCAAATGCTAGATAATGGTTAGGAGGAATTCTAGATTCCAATTCTAGAGTCAAAACACGAGTTTGGCTTATTCAGTGGAAATTCAGTGTCACACTACAGAACAACTGTAAAAGCAATCCACACACATGAGATTTGACTCTCTTCGTCAAGTTCTCAAAACAAAGCCGAATGCTAAAACATTGGCACATGTTTGATTGTTTAGCATATGGCATTTGCTTGCAAAAACACCCCTGGGTTAATAATCTGTTAATTCACGTAAACACGACAATAACAAACACTTTGTCTGTTATTAACATGTCGCGTGTTATCTTTCCGCACCTGTTTGCCATGCGGGTCGAACCTGATCCCTAGGCCGAATAATATTAGGGTTCAACGCCCTAATCATCGATCACAGGGTCCAACACCCTAATCAACACTCACAGGGTCCAACGCCCTATTCAGTGAGAGCGTGAATTGAATTTCAGTTCTCAGATCTTTTCCCTAAACTCACGGTGAGTTAGAGTGGAATAATAACCGAACGCGAAACGACTGGAATTCGACCCTTTTGTAATATGTATTTATTGTTTTCGAGAGCATTGTAAGGATTTTATTTTGTACATTTATTCTGTAAGAATTCCAGTCGGTGAGCGAACGGTCCGAGAGTCGAATTAATCGAATCGGTCTAATGCTTGCCCAGATACAAGTAAATCCAAGAACTCGTGGTTCTGGTTCGCGCAGGGATTCAACCTCCATGGTTCGATGAACTGTAACGCAAGATTGTGAACCAACTCCCCTACATACGGGCTTACTTCTCTCTCGGCTTCTCAACCGACATCGTTTAGTTCACCGAATCTCCGGTGTCAAAACGTGCCAGCCGAGTGCAGCTTAATTCATGCGATAAATAATAAAACATGCAAGCCTAGCAAACCAGAGTACCGAAAGGGCGTGCGGGATATAGGCCCGCACGTAACATGAACCCCGAACACGGACTTTCCGGTTCCGCATAGACCAATGCCTTAACAACAAACTAGGTGTTCCATACCCCTAGACCCGGTTAACTTATCCGCCCTGGACTTTCGGGTCGTAAAATGATAAGTGGCGACTCCTTCTCTCACGCGTGTCCGTCACGCGTCCCCACGGGAAGGTGGACACCCCCAAGCCGCGCGATCCAAAAGCGTGCAATGCGGGCCCCGACGAGAGTCCACATTCGGTTCCGTACATAGGCATATGATAGAAGGACTCCTGGGTTCACCAAAAGGCAACAAAGTGACTAGAGAGCTCAATAATGTCCAAAACCGGCATTTCCAGTGTACCACATGGATTGTCCTATTTTCCGATAGTTCGCTCGACCGTCGGAAGATAGCCAATATTGGACTTCAAAAATTCACATCAACGCCAAACAGATGAAAAGTGTCTTCAAACGCATTTCGCAAATCATCTGCTCTATACATAACAACTTTCTGTATACAGACAACTTTTTAGTGGAAGTCCAAAAATGTTGGTTTCTCGGAGAAAAGTTAATTCCAAATATCAAATGCGGCCATGCCCCACAATCATACAGAGCACGAGCAGTGCTTCAGATTCGTTTTGGAAGCCACCACACAGACACTCCGAATGACTTCCAAGCGACAAAACGGGCATACCCATCTTCAGAAGAGCATAACCGGAGACTGGTTTGATGGAATAACGGCAAACGAAGTTGACCCTGTATTGCCCAGAAACTCTAGCGGACATATGCAATTAGGCAAATCAGACAGCAAAACCCTTCACAGTTTCCCAAGTAACCTCCGAGGAGCACAAAATGCCATTTTCAGTGGAAATCCATATCCGAAGGTCCTTTTTGGGGAAACTTGACGCCGAATGCATACCTTACCCAGTGCTAGCCTTTTCAAGGCTTAATGTGGAATCGTCGGAATAAATCACACAACTCATCTAGACCCCCCAAGCAGCACTTTAAGGGTCTCAGATGCACTTTTCATGTCCTTAGAGGCTCAATCTCAATAAACAGAGATCACAGTGATCTCCGGATCGCCCAAGTAACTCAGAAAGCAATCTAAGAAATCCAGTTTCGGCCTCCTAGGACATCTCCGGCTCCATATTTGCATTACAGGCTTAAGAGTCAAGTGCTCAAGTAATTTGACAATTTATGTTAAAATGACCGACGTGGGATGCAGATACAAGATATGCTGTCAAAAGTGGGAAACCTTACTCTGAATGCATAAAAGGAGCAAAACCGGCTTCCGAGCCTCATACAGACATTTGGCAATTCCTCACGGAAAATGCCAATCTCGGACTCAATAAATCCGTTTCCTCGCGTATATCGATAATTCAACATTCAGTTCGAACCACGAGCTTCGAATTTTCGATCAATTGAGACTCGAGCTTTTTGCCGGTTTCTCCTCTTTGGTCGTGGGACCCAAGGGCTGCCCAAGATGAGTCACCCCTTGCCCTAGAAGTTTCGGCTTCTTCTTCTTCAATGCAAGAAGCCAACTTGCACTATTGCATGAAAATATCCAAGAAGTTTGAAGACAACACTCAAGCCTTCATCAATGCTCATCAATGCTCTTGTCTCTTCCACATGAATGATACTTGGCTCACACTCATCCTCATCCTCATTAAGTGGCCAAAATTTGCTAAGCATGGGGGTTAAAGGCACTTGCTTTTGCTAATTGTGTCATTAGCTTTGCCTATATATTGCATATTTCTTTTTGCACACTCTCTCCAAGCTTTCTCCCTCAAGAAAAGCTCTCAACTATATAGCCAAAAACCAGCAAGCTTCAACACTTCAAAACCAAGAGAGAAAAACTGAAGAAAACTCGAAGAAAGCTTTGAGTTTCTTAAGTCGGAAGCCGATGTTCATCATCCCGACTTAAGTTCAAAAATTCTCAAACTCCATGGAACTCATGTTTTGGACCCAAGGAGTTCATTTATGAACTTAGATTTTTTGTTTGAAGTCATTTGCTCATCATTTCAGGTTGATTTCTTCATTTCGAGCGAAGACCGTGCTCTCGGGTGAACAGTACCCGCGCACAGCTGCGCGCCAGCGCACACGTTCGCCAGCCGCGCGCACGTCGGGCGCCGCTGCACACCCGAGCACCTTCCCGCGCGCCTGACCCCCTGCCGTGCCCGTGCATGCTCTTGCACACCTAGCCGCGCGCCCATCCTTTCCCGAACGTGCATCCTTTGTACCCGAGCACCCTTCCAAGTGTTCAACCGAGTCACCCAACTCTCGAACACTTCCCCGACTCTTTCCTCGTATCCCGAGGCTAGGTAAATCACTCTTGACTTAGAAGAGTTAGGGCATTTTACATTTGTTGCATGTTCATGGAGTTATATGGTGCGCAAAGCATGTTCACTTGCAAGACTTCATTTTTATGCATTTTTACATTATATCATGCATGTTTATCCTTGATTAACATGCTAACATGTCGGGAAACGTTTGGGTCGTCACTCGGAAGACCATCTCGACCCGAAACAAGCAAAAGAGCTCTCGGGTTTGCCTCAAGAAGAGGTGACCGAGGCGTGGCTTGCTTTCCTCGGGTTAAGATCGGCCTTCTTAGCCCGATCCAAGCTCAATTCCCGAGTTTTCTCGTGTTTTCCTACGTGCATGAAGCCGGTATTTTTTATCGATTCCTTAAATAATATGTTTGTGCATGTTTAAACGTTTGAATGTGTTATTTAAATCATGGCAATACCGACTTTCGTTTAATTGTATTATTGAACATGTTTGATGTTTGAGCATGCGAGAAACGATTCAAAACAAGATGGGGAAAACTCGTGGAGCCAAATACAAGCCATGAGACCTCTCGGCTTTCTCCAAGGAGAATTGGCCGAAAGTCTCATGGAGTTATTCGGGTTCCATGAGGCTTCCTCTTCCCGTTTTAAATCTGTTCTCGGATTTCGTGTAATTTGCAAGTTCAATTACATCGAGAATCTCACATGAAATGTCTTTCCAAACCAAAATATGCATGGATTCGCAATTCGGAGACCCTTTCGGGCCTATTAAGACCAAAGGGTGTTTCGACCATTGTTGGCCGAATCATCCTCGGTCTTAATAGGCCCGAAAGGGTCTCCGAATTGCGAATCCATGCATATTTTGGTTTGGAAAGACATTTGGCCGAATCATCCTCGGTCTTTCTTGGCCCGTCTTGGTCATCGAGTCACGAGTCGTTTTCATAATTAATGCATTCGACAATAACCGTAAGCATTAATGTCACGAACGGGTTAATCGGGACGCTCATACGGTTTATTCATTCAACTTTAAACAACTTTGCACGAATTGGACATTAATCTGTAACTCGCGTCGACGAATTACAAAATGATGTTAATGCCCTTTTCAAAATACACATACTTCCAAACCCGAGACATGTAATACGAAGTAACATGGACATCTAGGAGAAACTTGTCTATTTTGACTTCAGTTTCACCTGACTTCAGGTAATTCAGGTCGGAATACAGAAGTTCCTTTTAGACCACTTCTGGATAGATCGACCAAATCTTTGGCTTTTATGGGGTTCTCGCGTAACCCTGAAAGATCCAAGGAATTGGTCAACACCGGTTACAGGCCGAGATGGCCCGTATTGCGTTGTTTACCTTTTCTGAAAATGCATTTTCAAGTCAAGGGCAAGAACATCATTTTGTGATTTGGCGACACCCCAGGGGTTAGTTTGATGGAAACACGATGGTATCGAAATAGGAACGAGCTACCTGTTCAGGCGCAGGTTCGTCTGCATAGCCTTTCTTATTCCCACTGATGAGTTTCTGTCATCCTAGCATAGTTCAGGGTGCTAGTCGGGTATTCTGTATAAAAATACAATTACCTGACTAATCATTTCACTCAACTTAACCAAATGCTAGAAAATGGTTAGGTGGAACTCTAGGTTCCAAATCTATAGTCAAAATACAAGTTTGGATCAATTCAGTGGTAATTCAGTGTCACAATACCGAATCACTGTAAAAGCAATCCACACACACGAGATTTGACTCTCTCTGTCAAGTTCTCAAAACAAAGCCGAATGTAAAATGTTTTGCATGATTCTTTGCTTAGCATATGGCATTTTCTTGCAAAAACACACTTGGATTAATAAACTTGTTAATCCACGTACATTCGGTGAATACAAACACATTGTCTGTTATTCACCAGTTGCTTGTTATCTTTTCGCACTTGTTTGCCATGCGGGTCGAGCCTGATCCCTAGGCCGAATGATATTAGGGTTCAACGCCCTAATCTTCGATCACAGGGTCCAATGCCCTAATCAACACTCACGGGGTCCAACACCCTATTCAGTGAGAGCGTGCATTGAATTTCAGTTTTTCGGTGTTTCCCTAAACTCACGGTGAGTTAGAGTTGAATAATAATCGAACGCGAGTCGACTGGAATTCGGCCATTTGTAATTTGTATTTATTGTTTTCGAGAGCATTGTAAGGACTTTTATTTTGTACATTCATTCTGTAAGAATTCCAGTCGGCAAGCGAACGGTCCGAGAGTCGAATTAATCGAATCGGTTTAATGCTTGCCCAAAGGAAAGTAAATCCAAGAATTCGCGGTTCTGATTCACGCAGGGATTCAACCTCCATGGTTCGATGAACTGTAACGCAAGATTGTGAACCAACTCCCCGACATACGGATTTACTTCTCTCTCGGCTTCTCAACTGACATCATTTTTTACACTGAATCTCCGGTGTCAAAACGTGCGAGCCGAGTGCAACTTAATTCAAGCGGTAAATAATAAAACATGCGAGCCTAGCAAACCAGAGTACCGAAATGGCGTGTGGGATATAGGCCCGCACGTAACATGAACCCCCGAACACGGATTTTCTGGTTCCGCACAGATCAATGCCTTATCGACAAACTAGGTGTTCCATACCCCTAGACCCGGGTAACTTATCCTCCCTTGACCTACGGGTCGTAAAATAATAAGTGGCGACTCCTTCTCTCACGCGTGTCCGTCACGCGTACCCACGGGAAGGTGGACACTCCCAAGCCGCGCGATCCAAAAGCGCGCATGCGGGCCCCGACGAGAGTCCACATTCGGGTCCGTACACTGCAAGATTATGATTTGAAAAGAAAAGCCTTTCTCAGAACGGGCATGACCCATGGAATTTGCATAAAGGTAAGGGGAGGGATTTTTTGGATCCTCCAGATCAAGGATACAACGATTCGACTGCATATCGAAACGTGTCTCATGCTCGGAGAGTCAAGGAGAGTTTGCTTGCATCGGAGACTGCCAAACCACTACTCGCTGTCACTGCATGCTGAGTGTAGCTGTCATTTCGTGGTCGAGCTGCCAAAGGTCCCCTAATTTTTGCCTTGGCCGCAAGACGCGTGACGACCTAGCGGGGTCTTTTATTTGACATTTCCCTCGTTTAGAGCTCACCTTTTGCTACGACCGCCCTGATCGAGATTGATCGCACCTCTCGGTTCCTCTAACTTTTTCCTATACTGCCCTTTGCGGGTTTTCGATCTAGCGAGAATTTTGTTTCATACTCTCATTTTGCCACGGTTCCCTTTTTGCGGGATTTTAAACCGTGCCCCTCATTCCCTAATTTTTGCCTAGGCCGCCTCAAAGAGGTTTTCAACCTAGCAGGAAATTCATTCTTTTTCTCTCAAAAGAAAAGAGTTCAAAGAAAGGGAAAGAGCCGAAGAAGGGAATACATGAGTTAGCCAAATTAAAAGTATTGGGAATTGTGCATGCGAAGAAAGATAAAATGTAATGTGCATTGAGGAAATACCTACAGTAGGGTAACGGAAACACCATCAATGATAGTATTTCTTAAGAGCATCAACATTGACCAGAAGAGCGTTCTTGTTCCCGTCCATGTCATTGAGAATGATTGCCCCTCCGTCATAGACTTCTTTGACGATGAAGGGACCGTCGTACTTGTAAGCAAATTTACCCCTGGAATATGGAGCGACGTGCAAGACTTTTCGCAAAACGAGGTCACTGGGGCTGAACTCGCGGGGACGGACTTTCTTGTTAAATGCTTGGGCCATTCTTTGCTGGTAGCATTGACCGTGGCACAGTGCTGTTAGTTGCTTCTCGTCGATGAGATTAAGCTGTTCGTAGCGCTACTTTGCCCATTCTGCTTCCTTGAGCTTGGACTCGGTAAGGACCCTCATGGAGGGAATCTCCACTTCAACTGGAAGACCTGCTTCCATGCCGTAGACTAAAGAGTACAGGCATGTCCTGGTAGACGAGCGGATAGAAGTCCGATACGCCTGTGCGCACCCGAATTTAATCTCGTCGGGGCACGCATGCGCGAAGCCTATGCAACGCGACTTGGGAGTATCCACCTTCCCGGGGATGCACGACGGACGCATGTGAGAAGGAGTCGCCACTTGCCATTTTACGACATGAAGGTCGAGGGCCGGCAAGTTACCCAGGTCTAGGGGTACAGGATACACCTAAATGCTAAGGCAATGGTCGTACGGAACCGGAAATTCCAAATTTTGGGGTTCTATTACGTGCGGGCCTATATCCCGCACGCCCTTTCGGTACTCTAGCTTGCTAGGCTTGCCATTTTTGTTTATTTACCGCGTGATTTAGAGTTGTGCTCGACTCGCTCGTTTTGACACCGTAAATTCGATGAATTGATCAAGTTGGGCCAAACGTCCAAAAGGTGAGTATGCTCGTACTTCGAGAAATCGGTTCACTATCTTAGCGTTACAGTTCACCGAACCAGGATGGCCGATTCCCTGCGTGAACCGAAGCCGCGAATATCCGAGCTCACTCATCCTTTGGTAGGGATAGACCAACTTAACCGATTCGGCGCTCGGACCTCTCGCTCATCGATCGGGATCCTTACAAGTATATGATTGAACATACAAATAGAATTCTCACAATGTTCTCTCAACTAATTACAAGGTGTAACTGAATAAGTAAATGGATCCCGGTCGGTTTGCATTGGGCCAATATTCCGCTCCGGCTCACCGTGTATTTTGAATGACCGAAAAACGAATTAAGGCAACACGGGCTCAAGGAGCCGGGGGTCGGGTCCGATCGATCCAACGGTTTACGGGAGAACCGGTCGGTTCTCACTGTATCCGATGGACCGATCGAGTTCCCGGGTGATATCTAAATCCGTTTCACACGCCCAATCCAAATTGCCTTTCACATAGGCCGTATTCCGAGTGTAATGGTGAATCGAGGCTAGATCCCATTCCGCACTCTGGTTGCACGCGCTCGGTGAATTAGGAGGCGTTGAACCTCATGTTCGGTGGTTTGGAGCATTGGACCCCGTGTAACACGTAACCTATGGGCTCAGGCCCGAATCGCGACAAATCAGCAAAAACAAGGATAAAATAGAAGAAAACTGATAAAACTGATGAAATACAGACAGCAACTGATAAGTATCGATGAATACAGACAAGTTGTGTATTAGGCCGAATGTACGTGATTTAATCAGTTATTAACCGGGGTTGGTTAGCAAACAATGTATCTAACCTAGGCAAACATAAATAGTGGATTAGAATAGGGTTCTAAGCCAATTACATGTGTATGTTTGTTTTAATACTCTTATTCAGTGAGGTGACACTACGGTTTCACCGAATTAGCCAAACTCGTGTTTTGACTCTAGATTGGAATCTATCATTCCGCTTATCCATTATCTAATGTTTGATTAAGCCAAATGCATGATTAATCCGGTTTTTCGTGTTTTATAACTGAAATAAAATGTCCACCACCGAATCTACGATAGGAAGATAGAAACACCGAAAGTGAACGGAATGGGCCGTGCGAATGAAACTCGCACCCGAACGGGTTGCCCTTTTCGTTCATAGATCGAAGTGTTTCCAGCTCCCTAACACCTAGGGTATCGGTGAATCACGGAATGACGATTATGCCCTTGGATGATAAAATTGCGATGTTCGTGTATAAATTGGAGATCGCGTCACACGAAAAAGTCTAAGAAGGACTCGCGCGTCTTGACTCGAGCCGCCTCAAATCGGGCCCGGACTCGAGTCATAGCACGCGAGTACTCGTTAGACGTCTATTCTATTCGTGTTACACGTCTCAGTGTTTTGAAATTGTGATCTTTTAAGGAAAAGAGCATTCCCGCCGTTCCGTGAACCATCGATGCGTTTACGAATTAGTGATCGATTCATCCAATTATTTAGTCCAAGTGATTTAATTAACCGAATGATACGTCCCGTTTCTCCCATTCGTGAAATTATTCGGTGACGATAACCTTGTGTTATGGGTATTATGGATTTAACGAACAATGGTCCGAAGTTTACACGTCTATCATGTGATTATCACATAGCCAATGATAAGACACGAACATCAATACACACAATTCCAAGGGATGATTCTGATCGTATCTTACATGCATAATACGTCAAACACGATAATAACACACGTTTTAATCACATCGATGCCGCCATGGTCATAATCACGCAAAAGAGCATACAAACACGCACGAACAAAATATTTAAGCGGAATCAATAAAACGGCATCGACTCAAGTGATAACGAAACGGATAAAACACGGGAATCGACCCATCTCGAGGCGAAAGAGGGCCTCTCGGACTTGTGTGGTCCAAGGAACCTCTTGGCCGTATTCCATCAAGAATGACCGGGAGCTTCCGTGGCTCACACGGGTCGGGATGGCCTATTCGGCCCCGATTTGGATCTTTTCCTATCATGGCACATGAACTTATGCATCATACGGATATGATATGAGCACATGAATGGAATATGATGGACGTACGTGCATGGAAATGCATGAGGAAGTCCGGATCTAGAAGAAAAATAGCAACTTTCATGCTTTCCGGTTTATAAATCACATTAAGACTTCATAACAAGCAAACATCGGGGATCCTAGCTTCTCTAAGTCGTAGAGGAATGTTACCTAGCCTCGGAACACGAGGAAAGAGTCGGAGAAGTGGCAAAGGGAGTCGGGAGACTCGGTTGGAACGAACAGACCCGAACCGGTGCAGTCGGGTCGACTGGCAGACCCGACTGGCAGTCTGGCTTGTCGGGGCTGTACCGGTTGATCGGGATGGAATATTCGCGCGGGGCCAGTTGCGTTGGATTCCCAAGAGACTAAGGATCTCTCCTGTGGTGGTTTCGGGAGGAGAGCATGGGTAGATTTTCCGGAAATCAAAAACAAAGTCGGGTCAGTAAAAAAAGGACAGACCCAGTCGGGTCAAAACAGACCCGACTGGCACCCGATGAAGAAACGGCTCCACAGGAGGCTCCCGGTGGTCTTTTGATGCAAGGTCGGTGGCATTGGATTCCTAACTGACTGTGGATCACGGTGATAGGCGGCTCATAGCGAGATTCAACCCGAGCTGACCTGTACTTTCCTGCGAAGTTCGGGTTAGAAAAGAAAACCAGAGGAACAGACCCGACTGGCACCCGATGAAGAAACGACTCTACGGGAGGCTCCCGGTGGTCTTTTGGTGCAAGGTCGGTGGCATTGGACTCCTAACTGACTGAGGATCATGCCTACAGTGGTTTCAGGAAGATTAGACATGTGGAGTTTCCTGAGAGATGCAAAGAAAACCGGTAAAAACTGGAAAAAAATCTGTGAAGGGAGAAAGGAGAGAAATGGCGGTGGTGCGCGGTTGAGCGGCTCTCGGCACGCGACCACCTTGTCACGGGGGAGAGTGAGGGTCATGAGGAACCCCTAGGAAATGATGGCACGACTCGCCATAGTCGTGAGGTAGTGGAAATGTCCGGGGAGCCCGGGAAGCCGTGAAAACACCTATTGAACCCGGTTCTGGACAGAGCTGGTTCGGGCTGCTGGGAGCTTCAAATCTCAAAACTAACACCGGAAATGGACTCGGGAGGTCAAATACAAGTGGGATATGTAGTTTGTTTGAGGCTCGGATAAGTCGGGAAGGAAGAACTCGCCTAGAAACCGGGAAACTCCCTAGGGACCCGATTCTGGACTGGGCTGGAACTGCATGCTGGAGGCTTCAAATGCCGAAACTAACACCGGAAATGGACTCGGGAGGTCGAATACATGTGGGATATAAAGTTTGGTCAAGTTTGGTTCGGGTTGAGTGGCGGTCGCCGGAAAACGGTTGAGTTTTCCGGCAATTTTGCCTTGGTTTCGGGCTGAGGGAAAGCTGGACGAATTGTTGGAGTTTGAGAGGAATTTGAGAGAGTTTTTGAGTGAGAAAGCTAGAGAGAGAGTGCAAGAGGAGTTGTGATTAAGTTAATGATGCAATGGGCTTATAAAGGAAGACTTAATGGCTTGTTTAGTGAAAACTAAGTGCAATTAGTGGGTGCTTAAGGGATCCGAATTTTTGGAGGGAAGATTAGGGTGGGGAAGTTGTCTTGAAAGGTGATGGGAAGTGATGGATGGGAGAAGGGAAGTGATGGGTGTAAGAAGATATTTTGAAAATGTGTGGTGGAGGCTCATTTGGCTTGTCTTTAGAGGAGAGCCATGGCTCGCGGCTTGGCTCGGCTCGGCTCGGCTCGGCTAGCTCAAGGGTCCCACTTGATTAGGAAGAAAGCCGGAAGAAGCTCGGGCTTGATTGATCACGCATTCGATTTCCGTGATTCGCTTGAACGACGAATTATCGATGTATGCGCGAATACGGTTTTAATGAGCCTAATATTGACATTCTTCGTATGGGTGAATGCTCGGGCATCCCGGGGACTCGAAAGCCGGTTTTGCTTCGTTTGGATGATCGGGGTGAAGTTGTCCGTTTCTGTCACTTGTTCGCGCCTCTGCATGATGTACCGCTTGTGTCGGCGTGCTTTGTGCTTTGGGCAGAACGGTTTACTTGCCGGCCCCGGCTGGAGATCGATATCTGAAGGCGTCCTAGGAATCCGCGAATGGGGCTTTCTCGGTGTTTCCCGAGTGTTCTAACTTGTTCGGAGACCACTGTGATCTCCGTTTGTCAAAAATGAGTCCCGAAGGCTTGTCGGGAGGCGTTTATGACCATTAAAACGTCACTCGGGAGCTCGGTATGATTTGCTTGGTCCGAGCCAAAATGATTTCCTAGCCCCTGGGGGTTGTTGGGAGTGGGTGGTGTAAAGCTCGGACATCAACATTTCCTCAAATGAGCTCTAAGAGCAAGATTCCGCTTGAAAGGGGCCCTTTTGTTGCCGGAATAGTACTCGGGAAACCTAAATGGATTGTACAATGCGATCAGGGTTCGTTTTCCCAGGCCTTGAGGTCTTCGGGATTGGTTGGCGCGGATTTCGTGCACTGACAGTTCATTAAAAGCGTCTCTGGCCACGTTTCTGTGCAAAAAAGGGCCCTTTCTCCGGGTCGGGATCCGCTCGGGAGACCAAGACTAACTCTGAAAGGCATTCTGAAACTTATTCCTTGGACCTGGTGGTCCTTGGGTGTGTGCAGGCCTGTTTCCGAGTGCCGTTTACTTGTCCATGGATCGGGCGTCCCGGGAGCCCCGTTAGGAAGGCGTTTGCAAATGTTCAGGAGTGCCCCGGCTTAAGCAGGAGGCTTCTTAAATGCGCTCGGAGGTGCCATTGGTCATTTTGGTACCAAGAGGGATTTTTAAAGTCCAATATTGGATACCTTCTGACGCTCCGGTGATCCGGCGATGAATAGTACCACAGTGCCAGCTCCTGTTGCTCTGAGATTTGTCGCCTGTTTGCCTTTCTGAATGCTCTCCCCTGTCTTCCCAGTGGACCATGTTTCTCTCCCGTACTTCATGATTCCATGTCCGCATGTTCGCCTCCAATCGTCGGGTGATGAATAGTAACCCGGGCCTTGGTCGAAGATTCTCGTGTAGGAAGCCGGTGGTCCAAAATGGGGTGCTGACAGCTTGCCCCTCTTTGGTTGCATGCTCGGTTAGAGGATGTAGCCAAAGACTATAATGAGCACCCCCTTTTTGAGCCCGGCGACAGCTCTGATACCGTTCCTCCCCCATGGCTGGTCGCACCTTGCTTGGACATGTCGGGATATTGCGTTGGAGATTAAGACCGGGATGGACCCGAAAGAAACCAGGATAGACCTGAACAGAAATTTAAAGCCGGGATGGACCCGAGGGGCTAGGATAGACTTGAACAGAAATTTAAAAGCCGGGATGGACCCGAAGGGCCAGGATAGACCTGAACAGAAATTTAAAAGCCGGGATGGACCCGAGGGGCCAGGATAGACCTGAACAGAAATTTAAAGCCGGGATGGACCGAGGGGCCAGGATAGACCTGAACATAATTTAAAAGCCGGGATGGACCCGAGGGGCCAGGATAGACCTGAGCAGAAATTTAAAGCCGGGATGAACCCGAGGGGCCAGGATAGACCTGAACGGAAATTTAAAGCCGGGATGGACCCGAGGGGCCAGGATAGACCTGAACGGAAATTTAAGAGCCGGGATGGACCCGAGGGGCCAGGATAGACCTGAACGAAAATTTAAAGCCGGGATGGACCCGAGGGGCCAGGATAGACCTGAACGGAAATTTAAAAGCCGGGATGGACCCGAAGGGCCATGATAGACCTGAACGGAAATTTAAAAGCCGGGATGGACCCGAAGGGCCATGATAGACCAGAACGGAAATTTAAAAGCCAGGATGGACCCGCGGGGCCAAGATAGACCTGAACAGAAATTTAAAAGCCGGGATGGACCCGCGGGGCCAGGATAGACCTGAACAGAAATTTAAAAGCCGGGATGGACCCGAGGGGCCAGGATAGACTTGAACAGAAATTTAACGCCGGGATTGACCCGAGGGGCCAGGATAGACCTGAACAGAAATTTAAAAGCCGGGATTGACACGAGGGGCCAGGATAGACCTGAACGGAAATTTAAAGCCGGGATGGACCCGAGGGGCCAGGATAGACCTGAACGGAAATTTAAGAGCCGGGATGGACCCGAGGGGCCAGGATAGACCTGAACGGAAATTTAAAGCCGGGATGGACCCGAGGGGCCAGGATAGACCTGAACCGAAATTTAAAAGCCGGGATGGACCCGAGGGGCCAGGATAGATCTGAACGAAAATTTAAAAGCCGGGATGGACCCGAGGGGCCAATATAGACCTGAACGGAAATTTAAAAGCCGGGATGGACCCGAGGGGCCAAGATAGACCTGAACAGAAATTTAAAAGCCGGGATGGACCCGAGGGGTCAGGATAGACCTGAACAGAAATTTAAAAGCCGGGATGGACCCGAGGGGCCAGGATAGACCTGAACAGAAATTTAAAAGCCCGTATGGACCCGAGGGGCCAGGATAGATCTGAACAGAAATTTAAAGCCGGGATTGACCCGAGGGGCCAGGATAGACCTGAACAGAAATTTAAAAGCCGGGATGGACCCGAGGGGCCAGGATAGACTTGAACGGAAATTTGAAAGTCGGAATGGACCCGAGGGGTCAGGATAGACCTGAACAGAAATTTAAAAGCTGGGATGGACCCGAGGGGCCAAGATAGACCTGAACAGAAATTTAAAAGCCGGAGTAGACCCGAGGGGCTAAGATAGACCTGAACAGAAATTTAAAGCCGGGATGGACCCGAGGGGCCAGGATTAAAGCCGGGATGGACCCGAGGGGCTAGGAAAAGCCTGAACGGAAATTTAAAAGCCGGGATGGACCCGAGGGGTCAGGATAGACCTAAACAGAAATTTAAAGCCGGAATGGACCAGAGGGGCCACGATAAACCTGAACAGAAATTTAAAAGCCGGGATGGACCCGTGGGGCCAGGATAGACCTGAACAGAAATTTAAAGCCGGGATGGACCCGAGGGGTCAAGATAGACCTGAACAGAAATTTCAATGCCGGGATGGACCCGAGGGGCCAGAATAGACCTGAACAGAAATTTAAAGCCAGGATGGACCCGAGGGGTCAGGATAAACCTGAACAGAAATTTAAAAGCCGGGATGGACCCGAGGGGCCAGGATAGACCTGAATAGAAATTTAAAAGCCGGGATGGACTCGAAACACGAATTTAGAATTTGGAATTTGCGGAAAACGTCGTGTGTTATGGCTCGCTTGGCGCTTAGATCTGAACCGCCTCATGCGCGGTGACTGATGATGATCTCCTATCGTTTGTCCTTCTTTAAACATCGTCGGCTTGGGCGGTGTGGCGCATCCCTCAACGACTCCCGACGTATCGATAGCACGACTTTTCGCGTGAGACAGATATGAGTCCGTTAAGGGGGAGATGCCCCTTGGGGTTCCATGCGCATCGCGATGAAGTTGCTTCGTCGGTGCTCCGGCCCTGGGGTTGCGGTGTGTTTGATCTGCCGGAAGCCGGCTTTGCTGCTAGGGCGATTGCTTGTTGGGGATGCCCCAGTCGTGCGATGAGGGACTCGAGCTCTAGAGTAGAGCGCTTACGTATTCCGAGGGGTCGGAAATCAGAGTCCGCCGTAGTTCTTGCGCTTGCTGTACCTGTGATCCTAACATCATTAGTAAGTCATGGGATTACTAGCGATTTGTAAGCTCAGGTAAAAGGAAGTGTTTGTAACGCATGCTCTTCAGTTTCAGGTCGCCTGGGCGACCCGTGGAGAGTTTTTGCTCTGGTGATGCGAATGGGGGTCCCGCTTTCAGAGGCCCCAATGCGAGGCCTTCGGGGCTCCTGTTGGCCTTGCATGGGCATATCGAGACGTTCTCAAAGGTGCCCAAGCGGCTCTATCGGTTGTTCGACGCGCCCGTGAACTTAGAACCCTTCTCATCAGGGTGCCGTAGGGCGGCTGCATTTGTAACCCGCATGGAGAATTTTGCTCAAATTTGGTCAGACCTCGGTCTAGTCATTTTCAGAGTGTTATGACTAGACTCCCGGAAAGAAATGTTTAGGATTTTGGCTTTGTGGTAGCCGATTGAAGGGTGGTTGTGACCCGTTTTGGAGTTGTGTAATGACAAAGAGAAAAGAGAAAGCTTGGGGAACACGTTGCCCAAGGCTGAAAGGATACACGGGTTCACGCTTGCCGTGAGATGTACCCCCTTCTCTTCCGTCCTTCGGTTGGTGTTGGCTGTCTTGAACTGTTTGGATTGTGTGCTTGGTCGCCCACTGTGCTTGAAGAAGAATCTGCCTTGGACGGTTGAGTTCAATAGGAGAGCCGATCAGGGATCGTGTTGGAGTAGATAACTTGGCCATTTCCCTTGGGGATCCCTGGTCCGCGTAGTGTGCGAAGGCCCAGGGTGACTGTTTTGTTTATCTCTCATTTTACTCTCCTTTTGCTACGGTCACCCGCCTCGGGGCCGTACCTCTCAACCTAAAGGGGATGAACTCTCCTTTTGCCACGACCGCCCGCCTCGAGATTTTCAGTCGTGCCTCTCTTTTGCCCTAACTTTTGCCTAGATCGCCCCGAGGGGTTTTAGACCTAGCAAGCTCGATTCTTTTGTCTCTCGAGTTTGCAAGGGCGAAGGGTTCAAATAATTCGACCTCCGAGTGCGTTACGTTCTTTCTCCGTCGAGGAGTTGCGTCTGCTGCTCCCCCTTTTTGTCGGGGTTTGTTGATTTCTTCTTTGAATTGGCGGTGCCGGAGTTTTATATCTCGACGGTGCCTTGTTTTGTTCATTGGCGGGTTTTTCCCGCTTCTTTTCTTTCTCTCTTCGTTGGCGGGTTTTTCCCGCTTCTTTTCGCTCTTTTTTTTTTGCAGCTGGGGTTTGTATCGTGTCCCCATGTATTTGTTTTACTTTTCCCGACTTTTTCGTTGTTGCGGGTGCTTTGATGCGCTTTGCCTCGTGGAGACTTGGTGTTTGTTCTTCAGGCATTCGGAAGCCGAACTACGTGTTCTTCATCCTTGCAAGCTTTACAAGTGATTTCCCCTGTTGTTTAGAGAAAGAAAATGCAAAATTGCCCTAAGGAGTGTGTGACCGAGGTTGTCCTGATGCTTGCTGTGGAAGATGCCCATTCTTGATGCGGATGACTAGGAGCGTTCCAGTGTCGTTTGTCAGAGTGAACCACTATGGCGACCTCAGGGCGAACTTTAACCAGGGATGCCCCCGTGTACGTCGCTTGCCGAGGTCGTATTGTCGCGAGCTTCAACCGGGGATGCCCCAGTGTATGTCGCTTGGAAATGCTCATCGTGGCCGGATGATGTTCGAGGTGGTCTCGGTCTGAATGATGAACGTGAATGCCCTAATCTTCATTGTTAATGTGACCTGTGGTGGGCGCCTTGTACAATCATCGTCCTCGATCGTGCTTGTCGCTCTAGCATCAGTTGTACGCTGGAGAGGTGTGCTCTCGAAGCCGATGGGCATGCTTGTTTGTCGATTGAGACGGTTGCGCTAAAGGCATGCGGCTCGTTTGAACGCTTCCGTCGTCGGCTTCATAGGGGGTACATATTCGTCGGAAACCTCCCTCGTCGAAGTATGAGGAAAGGGTCCGAGGGGAATTCTCAGGGAGATGTGAACCCGTGTATCGTTCTTTGCCTGTGACCGGCGTGTCCCTGTGAGAGATGTCAAAGAAGATGGTACATTAGGCGATTGTTTGGTGGAATGTACGGTAAGAAATGTAAAGTGATCCCATGGGAAGTCCCATCGTCCAGCGTGCCACCCATGGGGTGCCGCGCGTGAGGGACACTCAATTCCGAAAGTTTAGTCATCACCACCCTGGAGTGGGCAAACCGTGACTGGGGGCCACATAGGGGTACTTTCCCCGATTACGGGTTGGCATGTGCAGCCGTCCTAGGGAAGGCTCGAGGAGCCGGGTCTTATGAGGACAAGCGAGTCGAATAGGTCCGACAGAACCAATAGAGCATCTCTGGGATGGTCCTAGTGCCACTTGAAGGGTTTGTTCATGCCTGGAGCCCATTCGTGAATAAATGTAAAAGAGAGTTGAGGGAAGAGTGCATGTTGCCCTAGTGACTGGTCGATGGCCACAGTGGAGGGTGGGCAGGGATCATTCTCCGGTCGGAGATGTGACCGTGCAAGTGACTTTCGCGGCGGGTGGGCAGGGCCATGCTCTGTTCGTCGGAGCTGTTGCTTGTGATCCTTTGCGGTTGAAGGATTAGACTTGCTCCTCGGAGTATCGCTTGGATGAATTTGAATCCAAGTCGATTTTGGATTTTAGATGAGCCTGAAAGCAGTAAATGCGAGGTGTCAAAACCTGAAAGCAGTAAATGCGGGGCCGGAGCCCAAAAGCAGTAAATACTGGGCCGGGGCCCGAAAGCAGTAAATGTAGGACCGAGGCCCGAAAACAGTAAATTCAGGACCGAGGCCCGATGCGGGGCCGAAGCCCAAAAGTGGGGCCGAAACCCGATGCAGGGCTGAAACCCAAAAGTAAATGCAGGGCCGGAGGCCGATGTGAGGTCGAAGCCTAATGCAGTAAATGCGGGGCCGGAGCCCGATGCAGGGCCGGGGCCCAATGCGAGGCCGAAGCCCAATGAAATAAATGTGGGGCCGGAGCCCGATGCGGAGCTGGAGCTCTATGCAATAAATGCGGGGCCGGAACCCGATGTGGGGTCGAAGCCCAATGCAGTAAATGCGGGGCCGGAGCCCGATGCGGGGCCGGAGCTCGATTCAGGGCTGAAGCCCGATGTGGGGTCAAAGCCCGATGCAATAAATGCGGGGTTGATAGGAAAGTGCAAGAAATGCGAAAGCAAAGGTCAATGCTGAGGAATAGCGTGAGGCGCTGTGATGCGGTGACGCTAATTTGCTTGCGGTCTTGCTTTGTGGAGCAGGGATGGGGACTTAGTGTTGAAATCCCAAGGAGCTGGATGGATGGAAGACGTTTGTTGTCTCAATCGTGGTCGATCAGTGTTCAGGCTGTCTTCTTGTGTAGAATTTCCTACAATGGGAAAAGAAAACAATGAAGGAGCAAACTATATTCGCGATTTCAGCGTAAGGGCTTAGGGGATTGAACTAGCCAGGTAGGCGTCGTGCGAGCGCGCCGAGGGTGTGTGCATGGAGAAGGTGGAGGCATGCTCGCACGACGCGGAAATGGCACGCTCAGTTGTGCTGATGGAAGCATAGAGGGACGTGTGCTCAACCATGCAATGACATAATCGATTGCGCGGGATTAATGGGAAGTTAGTGTTGCTTGGACGGTTGGCCCTTGAGCTACTGATCGGCTCGCCCTGGAGGAAGGGTGAGGACCACGATTGGTACACCTGCAAAGGCGGTCACAACTTTTTTTACCGTGTGGTAGTGTTAATTGTCGTGTAAAACAGTAAATGAATAGGATGCGTGCAATGCGTGAGTTTTCAAAAGCTAATGTTGTCGTTCACATTGACTCGAAAGGTTCAAAGTACAATGCAAATTTTGTAAAATAGAGCCTTAAGCTGATTTGCCACCACACTCGGGGTTTGAGCAAGCGCCGCCTCGAAAAGCACCGGGTCTAGGCGAGGGCCTTGCGGAGACATCTATCCTAGAGTGCATGTGTGGGTCTTCATGAGGCCCTTTCCTAGACCTCTCCAGGGCGGCGTTCGCCCAAGCAAGCTCCTGACCGCATCTCTGCATCTTGGCACGAGTTTGGGAGAGCTCCCTCTGAGATGGTGGGCCGGCGAGTTCTTCGTCTCTCAGCGACCTCTCGGTGATCGAGCCTAGTGTTAATGAGGTCGATCATGTTGTCCCGGAATATACACCATTCGCGTTCTGTGGCGGGTCGGTGAGGTCCTCGTGTGTTGGCGGGCTCTATCGAGGCGTGGGCAGGAGGCCGAGCAAGGCGTCCCTTACCAAGACGATAAGAAAATCTGCTTAGGACTTGTCAATGTGAATGACATCCTAGTGTGTTTTGAAAACTGCATGATGCATATGTGCAGAGAAAAGTAAATGCCCACGGCTTAGTACAAATTACAAGGTACATCGCTCTTGAAATAGAAAAGACTCAAGTGGCACGCAGGCCGACTCGATGGACTGTTGTCGGCGTCGGGTTGAAGGCTTGCATGGAGGCATAGCACGATGCATGGTTCGGTGCTACAAGGACCGTGCTATCTATGGATGGGGGCTCCCGACTCAAGGGTGTGAATTCCTTGAAATCGAGCGAGGATCTTTGGGGGCCGGTTCGGTGGCATAGCCGACTTGATCCGTTCCCTTATTCGGAACCTCTGACTAACCTAGCTTCCTATTTTGGCGCCCGTGGGATTTCGGACAAGACACCTAAAGCTAGCATGATATGCAATGCATGCGTGAAATAAATATGCGTAAGTAGATAATCGGTAAACGACGGAAAGCAGTAAATAAACAAGCAAGCAAGCAAACGGGATTGAGCCCGAACCCTCTAGCTGTCCCCAGTGGAGTCGCCAAGCTGTGCGCACCCGAATTTAATCTCGTCGGGGCACGCATGCGCGAAGCCTATGCAACGCGGCTTGGGAGTATCCACCTTCCCGGGGACGCGCGACGGACGCACGTGAGAAGGAGTCCCACTTGCCATTTTACGACACGAAGGTCGAGGCCGGCAAGTTACCCAGGTCTAGGGGTACAGGATACACCTAAATGCTAAGGCAATGGTCGTACGGAACCTGAAATTCCAAATTTGGGGGTTCTGTTACGTGCGGGCCTATATCCCGCACGCCTTTTCGGTACTCTAGCTTGCTAGGCTTGCCATTTTTGTTTATTTACCGCGTGATTTAGAGTTGTGCTCGACTCGCCCGTTTTGACACCGTAAATTCGATGAATTGATCAAGTTGGGCCAAACGTCCAAAAGGTGAGTATGCTCGTACTTCGAGAAATCGGTTCACTATCTTAGCGTTACAGTTCACCGAACCAGGATGGCCGATTCCCTGCGTGAACCGAAGCCGCGAATATCCGAGCTCACTCATCCTTTGGTAGGGCTAGACCAACTTAACCGATTCGGCGCTCGGACCTCTCGCTCATCGATCGGGATCCTTACAAGTATATGAATGAACATACAAATAGAATTCTCACAATGTTCTCTCAACTAATTACAAGGTGTAACTGAATAAGTAAATGGATCCCGGTCGGTTTGCATTGGGCCAATATTCCGCTCCGGCTCACCGTGTATTTTGAATGACCGAAAAACGAATTAAGGCAACGCGGGCTCAAGGAGCCGGGGGTCGGGTCCGATCGATCCAACGGTTTACGGGAGAACCGGTCGGTTCTCACTGTATCCGATGGACCGATCGAGTTCCCGGGTGATATCTAAATCCGTTTCACACGCCCAATCCAAATTGCCTTCCACATAGGTCGTATTCCGAGTGTAACGGTGAATCGAGGCTAGATCCCATTCCGCACTCAGGTTGCACGCGCTCGGTGAATTAGGAGGCGTTGGACCTCATGTTCGGTGGTTTGGAGCATTGGACCCCATGTAACACGTAACCTATGGGCTCAGGCCCGAATCGCGACAAATCAGCAAAAACAAGGATAAAATAGAAGAAAACTGATAAAACTGATGAAATACAGACAACAACTGATAAGTATCGATGAATACAGACAAGTTGTGTATTAGGCCGAATGTACGTGATTTAATCAGTTATTAACCGGGGTTGGTTAGCAAACAATGTATCTAACCTAGGCAAACATAAATAGTGGATTAGAATAGGGTTCTAAGCCAATTACATGTGTATGTTTGTTTTAAGACTCTTATTCAGTGAGGTGACACTACGGTTTCACCGAATTAGCCAAACTCGTGTTTTGACTCTAGATTGGAATCTATCATTCCGCTTATCCATTATCTAATGTTTGATTAAGCCAAATGCATGATTAATCCGGTTTTTCGTGTTTTGTAACTGAAATAAAATGTCCACCACCGAATCTACGATAGGAAGATAGAAACACCGAAAGTGAACGGAATGGGCCGTGCGAATGAAACTCGCACCCGAACGATTGCCCTTTTCGTTCATAGATCGAAGTGTTTCCAACTCCCTAACACCTAGGGTATCGGTGAATCACGGAATGACGATTATGCCCTTGGATGATAAAATTGCGATGTTCGTGTATAAATTGGAGATCGCGTCACACGAAGAAGTCTAAGAAGGACTCGCGCGTCTTGACTCGAGCCGCCTCAAATCGGGCCCGGACTCGAGTCATAGCACGCGGTACTCGTTAGACGTCTATTCTATTCTTGTTACACGTCTCAGTGTTTTGAAATTGTGATCTTTTAAGGAAAAGAGCATTCCCGCCGTTCCGTGAACCATCGATGCGTTTACGAATTAGTGATCGATTCATCCAATTATTTAGTCCAAGTGATTTAATTAACTGAACGATACGTCCCGTTTCTCCCATTCGTGAAATTATTCGGTGACGATGACCTTGTGTTATGGGTATTATGGATTTAACGAACAATGGTCCGAAGTCTACACGTCTATCATGTGATTATCACATAGCCAATGATAAGACACGAACATCAATACACACAATTCCAAGGGATGATTCTGATCGTATCTTACATGCATAATACGTCAAACACGATAATAACACACGTTTTAATCACATCGATGCCGCCATGGTCATAATCACGCAAAAGAGCATACAAACACGCACGAACAAAATATTTAAGCGGAATTAATAAAACGGCATCGACTCAAGTGATAAGGAAACGGATAAAACACGGGAATCGGCCCATCTCGAGGCGAAAGAGGGCCTCCCGGACTTGTGTGGTCCAAGGAACCTCTTGGCCGTATTCCATCAAGAATGACGGGGGAGAGTGAGGGTCATGAGGAACCCCTAGGAAATGATGGCACGACTCGCCATAGTCGTGAGGTAGTGGAAATGTCCGGGGAGCCCGGGAAGCCGTGAAAACACCTATTGAACCCAGTTCTGGACAGAGCTGGTTCGGGCTGCTGGGAGCTTCAAATCGCAAAACTAACACCGGAAATGGACTCGGGAGGTCAAATACATGTGGGATATGTAGTTTGTTTGAGGCTCGGATAAGTCGGGAAGGAAGAACTCGCCTAGAAACCGTGAAACTCCCTAGGGCCCCGATTCTGGACTGGGCTGGAACTGCATGCTGGAGGCTTCAAATGCCGAAACTAACACCAGAAATGGACTCGGGAGGTCGAATAAATGTGGGATATAAAGTTTGGTCAAGTTTGGTTCGGGTTGAGTGGCGGTCGCCGGAAAACAGTTGAGTTTTTCGGCAATTTTGCCTTGGTTTCGGGCTGAGGGAAAGCTGGACGAATTGTTGGAGTTTGAGAGGAATTTGAGAGATTTTTTGAGTGAGAAAGCTAGAGAGAGAGTGCAAGAGGAGTTGTGATTAAGTTAATGATGCAATGGACTTATAAAGGAAGACTTAATGGCTTGTTTAGTGAAAACTAAGTACAATTAGTGGGTGCTTAAGGGATCCGAATTTTTGGAGGGAAGATTGGGGTGGGGAAGTTGTCTTGAAAGGTGATGGGAGGTGATGGATGGGAGAAGGGAAGTGATGGGTGTAAGAAGATATTTTGAAAATGTGTGGTGGAGGCTCATTTGGCTTGTCTTTAGTGGAGAGCCATGGCTCGGCTCGGCTCGGCTTGGCTAGCTCAAGGGTCCCACTTGATTAGGAAGAAAGCCGGAAGAAGCTCGGGGCTTGATTGATCACGCATTCGATTTCCGTGATTCGCTTGAACGACGAATTATCGATGTATGCGCGAATAAGGTTTTAATGAGCCTAATATTGACATTCTTCGTATGGGTGAATGCTCGGGCGTCCCGGGGACTCGAAAGCCGGTTTTGCTCCGTTTGGATGATCGGGGTGAAGTTGTCCGTTTCTGTCGCTTGTTCGCGCCTCTGCATGATGTACCGCTTGTGTCGGCGTGCTTTGTGCTTTGGGCAGAACGGTTTACTTGCCGGCCCCGGCTGGAGATCTATATCCGGAGGCGTCCTAAGAATCCGCGATCGGGGCTTTCTCGGTGTTTCCCGAGTGTTCTAACGTGTTCGGAGACCACTGTGATCTCCGTTTGTCAAAAATGAGTCCCGAAGGCTTGTCGGGAGGCGTTTATGACCATTAAAACGTCACTCGGGAGCTCGGTATGATTTGCTTGGTCCGAGCCAAAATGATTTCCTAGCCCCTGGGGGTTGTTGGGAGTGGGTAGTGTAAAGCTCGGACGTCAACATTTCCTCAAATGAGCTCTAAGCGCAAGATTCCGCTTGAAAGGGGCCCTTTTGTTGCCGGAATAGTATTCGGGAAACCTAAATGGATTGTACAATGCGATCAGGGTTCGTTTTCCCAGGGCTTGAGGTCTTCGGGATTGGTTGGCGCGGATTTCGTGCACTGACGGTTCATTAAAAGCGTCTCTGGCCACGTTTCTGTGCAAAAAGGGGCCCTTTCTCCGGGTCGGGATCCGCTCGGGAGACCAAGACTAACTCTGAAAGGCAGTCTGAAACTTATTCCTTGGACCTGGTGGTCCTTGGGTGTGTGCAGGCCTGTTTCCGAGTGCCGTTTACTTGTCCATGGATCGGGCGTCCCGGGAGCCTCGTTAGGAAGGCGTCTGCAAATGTTCAGGAGTGCCCCGGCTTAAGCAGGAGGCTTCTTAAATGCGCTCGGAGGTGCCATTGGTCATTTTGGTACCAAGAGGGATTTTTAAAGTCCAATATTGGATACCTTCTGACGCTCCGGTGATCCGACGATGAATAGTGCCATAGTGCCAGCTCCTGTTGCTCTGAGATTTGTCGCCTGTTTGCCTTTCTGATTGCTCTCCCCTGTCTTCTCAGTGGACCATGTTTCTCTCCTGTACTTCATGATTCCATGTCCGCATGTTCGCCTCTGATCGTCGGGTGATGAATAGTAACCCGGGCCTTAGTCGAAGATTCTCGTGTAGGAAGCCGGTGGTCCAAAATGGGGTGCTGACAACGCCAAGAGCGCGAACGGGAGCATCTCGTGCCAGTCCTTGTAACTCGCCGTCATTTTTTCAATGATTTTCTTTATGTTTTTTGTTCGCTGCCTCTACCGCACTGCTCATTTGGGGACAATACGGAGAGGAGTTGCAATGCAGGATCTTGAACCGTGCATAGAGCTCCGTCAATGAGCTTATTGTTCAGGTTCTTGGCATTGTCGGTGATGCCAGCACCCCATTTTGGCCCACCGGCTTCCTACATGAGAATCCCCGATCAAAGTCCGGGTTACTATTCATCACCCGGCAATCAGAGGCGAACGTGCGGTCACGGAATCATGAACAGTAGGAGAAGTGCTGGGTCCATTAGAAAAGCTGAAGAGAGCAGTCGGAAGAACTTACAGGCAAAGAACCCCGAAAACAGTGGAGCTGGCACTGTGGCACTATTCATCACCGAACCACTGAAGCACCGAAAGGTGCCCACTATGGGACTCTAAAAATCCCTCTCTGTGCCAAAATGACCAATGACGTATCCGGACACATTTCGGAGGTGTCCTGCTTAAGCCGGGACACCCCCGATCTCTCACGGACGCCTTTTCTAGCAAGGCTCCTGGGGCCCGCTCCACTGACAAGTAAACGGCACTCCAAAACGGGCCTACAGGCACCCAGGGACCACCGGGGTCGTGGAACAAGCTTCAGACGACCTTTCGGAACTCTACAGGGCTCCCCGAGGGACGTTTCAATGGTAGCAAACGCCTCCCGATGAATCTTCGGGGCACATTCACAGAAAACAGAGATCACAGCGATCCCCGAACACCTCAAGACATTCGGGGAACACTGAGAAAGCCCCGGTCACAAGTCCCTAGGTCTTCCCGGGCCAATGGTCTTCGGTCGAGAACGACGAGCCAACGATTTCTCGCGAGGCAAAAAGGGTCACCGAAGCGAACATTAAGATGCACAAAGAGCAACCGAGGACCGGGGGCATTCAACTCCACTCCAAACGTCCGAACAGGGCAAAATCGGCTCTCGAGGCGCCGAGTCGCCCGAACACTCGTTCACGCAACGTATGGCGATATTAGGCTCATTCAAATCCTCTTCGTTCAAGCATTCCAAATCTATAAATTAATCGGACATCGGAGATCGGGCGCACGTTCAATCAAGTCTCGAGCTTTTCCCGGCTTTTCTCTTAGTCAAATGGGACCCACAGCTAAGCCAAGCCAAGCCTCCGAGCCGCGACTCAACCCTAAGCCACGGCTCAACCCCAAGCCATGGCTCAATTCGGTGGCTCAAACTCAAGAAGCTCCCTCCACCACACAAATTCAAATATCTCTTACACCTTCTTACACATATCTCCCATCCATCACTTCCCATCACTTCTCCTCTTGCTTCTCCCACACTCTAAGTGACATTTCCCCATCCTAACCCCTCTTCAAAAATTCGGCAGCCCCATAAACCCCCCCAAAATCACACTTAATTTCACTAATTTTGCATCATTAGCCTTCTTATATAAGCCTCTTCGGTCATTAACTTAATCACAATTCAACTTCCATCATCTCTCTAGCTTTCTCACTCTAGGAAATCCTCTCCAAGCCCTCTCAAAGTTCAGCATTTTCCAGAAAATCGTCCAGCTTTCCCTCAGCCCGAAACCAAGGCCGGTTTGCCCGAAAACTCAACCGTTTTCCGGCGACCGCCATCCAACCCGATCCAAACTTGACCAAATTTCATATCCCACACGTATTCGACCTTCCGAGTCCATTTACGGTGTTAGTTTTGCCATTTGAAGTCATCTAGGTCCCGTTTCAGCCCAATCCAGATTCGGGTCCCTAGGGAGTTTCCCGGTTTCTAGGCGAGATCTTCCTTCCGGACTTATCCGAGCCTCAAACAAACTACATATCCCACATGTATTCGACCTCCCGAGTCCATTTCCGGTGTTAGTTTTGCGATTTGAAGCTCCTAGCAGCCCGAACCAGCTCTGTCCAGAATCGGGCTCCCTAGCGGTTTCACTGCTTCCCGGGCTTCCTCGACATTTCCACCACCCCACGACTATGGAGAGTCGTGCCATCACTTTCTAGGGGTTCCTTACAACCCTCACTCTCCCCCGCGAAGAGGTGGTCGCGTGCCGAGAGCCATCCAACCGTGCACCACCGCCATTTCCCTCTTTTCTCCCTTCGCAGATTTTTCCAGCTTTTTACCGGTTTTCTTTGCATCTTTCAGGAAAATCGTAATATCCAATCCTCATGAAACCACTGCAGGCATGATACTCACTCAGTTAGGAGTCCAATGCCACCGACCTTGCATCAAAAGACCACCGGGAGCCTCCCGTAGAGTCGTTTATTCATCGGGTGCCAGTCGGGTCTGTTCCTCTGGTTTTCTTTTCTAATCCGAACTTTGCAAGAACGTACAGGTCAGCTCGGGTTGAATCTCGCTACGAGCCACCTATCACCGTGATCCTCAGTCAGTTAGGAGTCTAATGCCACCGATCTTGCACCAAAAGACCACCGGGAACCTCCTGTAGACCCGTTTCTTCATCGGGTGCCAGTCGGGTCTGTTTTGTCCCGACTGGGTCTGTCATTTTTTACTAACCCGATTTGTTTTTGATTTCCGGAAAATCTACGCATGCTCTCCTTCCGAAACCACTGTAGGCATGATCTTCAGTGAGTTAGGAGTCCAATGCCGCCGACCTTGCAGCAAAATACCACCGGGAGCCTCCGGGACAGCCATTTCTTTCTGACCTGCCCAGTCGGGTCAGTTCCGCCCAGTGGTTCTGTTTTCTGCTAGCTAACCCGACTTTGTTTTCGATTTCCAGAAACTCTACGCATGCTCTCCTCCCGAAACCACCGCAGACGCGATCCTCTGTCTCTTGGGAATCCAATGCAACTGGCCCCGCACGAAAATTCCATCCCGATCAACCGGTACAGCCCCGACAAGCCGGACTGCCAGTCGGGTCTGCCGCCGACCCGACTTCACTGATTCGGGTCTGTTCATTCCTGGGGGCAGAACCGATTTCCCAAGCCCTTTTTCCGGCTTTCCTCGACTTTTCCTGCATCCCGGGGCTAGGTATAATCATTCCCAACTCAGAGAAGTTAGGACTTTTACGTTTTCTTTGCGTTTGTGGGGCGATAAGGCGGTCCATGACCGATTCGCATGCAAGTTTATGTTTTTATGTGTTTTTCACATCGTATTATGCATGTCTTCATCGTATATAGTGCTAGCATGTCGGGAAATAGCATGAATCGGAGTCGAGGAGACATCGTTGGATCGGGCAAGCCAAAGGAGCCTCTCGGCCTCACCCCAAGGGAGGTGGCCGAGAGCCCCTCTTGGCTTCCTCGGGCCATGGATGGCCTCCTTTCCCCCGACTCAAGTCGTTTCCCGAGTTTTTACATTTTTCACTGTGCGCACCCGAATTTAATCTCGTCGGGGCATGCATGCGCGAAGCCTATGCAACGCGGCTTGGGAGTATCCACCTTCTCGTGGGGATGCGCGATGGACACGCGTGAGAAGGAGTCGCCACTTACTGTTTACGACCCGTAGGTCGAGGGCCGTTGAGTCGCCCGGGTCTAGGGGTACGGGGTACACCTAAATGCTAAGGCAATGGTCGTACGGAACCGGAAATTCCGAATTCGAGGGTTCTATTACGTGCGGGCCTATATCCCGCACGCCCTTTCGGTACTCTAGCTTGCTAGGCTTGCCATTTTGTTTATTTACCGCGTGATTTAGAGTTGCGCTCGACTCGCCCGTTTTGACACCGTAAATTCGATGAATTGATCAAGTTGGGCCAAGAGTCCGAAAGATAAGTAGGCTTGTGCATCGAGGAGTCGGTTCACTATCTTAGCGTTACAGTTCATCGAACCGTGATGGTCGATTCTCTGCGTGAACCGAAACCACGAGTATCCGAGCTTACTCACCCTTTGGTGGCGATAGACCAACTTAACCGATCCAGCACTCGGACCTCTCGCTCACCGATTGGGGATCCTTACAAGGAGATGAATGAACATACAAATAGAATCCTCACAATATTCTCTTGAACAATTACAAAGTATAACGAATAAGTAAATGGATCCCGATCGGTTTGCATTGGGCCACTATTCCGCTCCGGCTCACCGTGTGTTTTGAATAACCGATAAACAAATTAAGGCAACGCGGGCTCAAGGAGCCGGGGGTCGGGTCCGATTGAACCGGTGGTTTACAGGGGAACCGATTAGTTCCCACTGTGACCGTTGGACTAATCGTGCTCTCGGGTGATATCTAAACACGTTTCACGCGCTCAATCCAAATCCGCCTTCCACATAGGCCGTATTCGGAGTGTGATGGTGAATCGCAGCTAGATCCCATTCCGCACTCTAGTTGCATGCGCTCGGTGAGTTAAGAGGCGTTGGACCTCGTGTTCGGTGATTTGGGGCGTTGGACCCCGTGCAACACGTGACCTATGGGTTCGGGCCCGAACCGCAATAAATCATCATATGCAAGAATAAAACAGAAGAAAACTGATAAAACTGATACAATACAGAAAACAACTGACAATGGTCGGTGGATACAGACAAGTGGTGTATTAAGTCGAATATACGTGATTTAATCAGTTATTACCCGTGGTTGATTGCTAAACAATGCATCTAACCTAGGCAAACATAGAGGGCGGGCTAGGATAAGGTTCTAAGCCAATTACATGTGTGTGTTTGTTTTACGACTCTTATTCAGTTAAGTGTCGCTGCGGTTTCACCGGATTAACCAAACTCGTGTTTTGACTCTAGATTGGAATCTAATGTTCCACCTATCCATTATCTAATGTTTGTTTAAGTCGAGTGCACGATTAATCCGGTTCTTCGTGTTCGTAACTTGAAAAAAAGATGTTCCCCACCGAATCTACGATAAGAAGAAAGAAACACCGACAATGAACGAAAGGGGGCCGTGCGAATGAAACTCACACCCGAACGGATTGCCCTCTCTCATTCATAGCTCTAGGTGTTTCCAACTCCTTAAAGCCTAGGATATCGGTGAATCACGGAATGACGGTTATGCCCTTGGATAGTAAGACAAGTGATGTTCGTGCATAAATTGAGGATCGTGCGACACGAAGGAGTCTAAGGAGGACTCGCGTGTCCCGACTCGAGCCGCCTCAAATCGGGCCCGGACTCGGGTCGTGGCCCGCGAGTATTCGTTAGACATCGATTCTAGTCGTGTTGCATGCCTCGGTGTTTTGAAATTGTGAGTTCTTTTTAAGGAAAAGGGCATTCTTGCCGTTCCGTGAATCATCGATGCGTTTACAAATTAATAACCAATTTACCCAATTATTTAGTCCGAATGATTTAATTAACCGAGTAGCACGTCCCACTTGTCCCGTTTGTGAAATTATTCGATGTTTATTGCTCTTTGTTACGGTCATCATTGGTTTAATGGGTGACGGTTCGAAGTCCATTCACCTATCATGAGATTAACATACGTCTAGCGACGGAACACGGATACGAATACACTCAACTCCAAGGATCGGACACGAGATGACGGGGGAGACCGCCCTAGACCCGGGAGGGGTCAAGGAGTACTCGGTCTTTTCCGAAGGATTAGGCCGAGAGGCCTCCTTGACCCGCCTTGGGTCATGGGCGGTTTCCCACGCCGGTTCGGGCCGTTCCTTGCATACATCATGCAATATACACGTGATATAAACCATATTCCATCAAATTGATATCAACATGACTCCTATTTGCACGAGTAGGCACACGATACGCTCAAAAATAACATATTCATGAAATCAACGAATGAAATTAACTTGTTTAACGATAAACTCGGAGATAATCCACGGGAATCACGCGGCCTCAAAGAGAAAGAGCCCTAGGGCTTCGGGTGGGCCAAGGAACCTCACGGTCCCCGTAACTAAGGGGACAGCCGTGGGTTCTCTTGGACCAACCGAACCCTCCTAGGTCTCTCTCCCTTGGATTCCAAGTATTTCTCGTCATGCTCGTGCGTTATACAAGGTTCGGGATAGTAAAAACGTGGGGAACGATGAAATTCGGAGCGAAAGAGCACCCGGTACGTCCATGGGGGGCGAGGGAGCTCTCGGCCATCTCTTCGGGAGACATGGCCGCGAGCTCCATGACCCCCATGGATTTCGGGGGGCTCTCTAGCCACAAAGCAAGCCATGCCCCACCGTGGCATGTATGTTCATGCGACATTAGGACATAACAAATGAAATAAAAACTAGTAACGACGCATGAGATTGCATGGCAATGTGGATCCGAAAGAGAGAAAAAAAAAAGCTTTCATGCATTCGGGTTCTTTAGATCACGTAGGCACTTCATACAAGCAAAAATCGAGGATCCTAACTTCTCTAAGTTGTAGGGGGATGTTACCTAGCCTCGATGCACGAGGAAAAGAGTCGGGGAAGCGGCCGTGGGAGTCGCAAGACTCGGGTTGGACGTCACGGGTGGGTGACCCGGGTGAAGGCAGCCGCGGCAGTCCGTGGAAAAATGGGTCGGCACGCGAGCTCCGGGCACGGCACGGTGCAAGGTCGGGCTTGTTGGACTCCTTAGAGGTAGGTCTAGGCGTTCGTGGAAGGTCCCGAACGTGCCGAAGCCTAGACAAACCCAAAATAGTGAGATAAAGCTCGGTAAAAGTCAAGCGGACCCGGTAAAGGAGAAACGGGTGGGACGGCGGTTGTGCACGGTTAATCGGCTCTCGGATCGTGACCACCTCTTCACGAGAGAGGGTGAGGGTTGTGAGGAACCCTTTGAACGTGATGGCACGACTCGGCAAAGTTGTGGAACGAAATGGCACGCATGGAAGGTTCGGTGTGCACCCAGTATCGGTCAAGGGACCCGATTCTTCGTGCTGCTGAAACGAGGTATGGGAAGCTTCAAATCGAAAATCTAAGCCCGGAAATGGACTTAAGGGGTGGAAAATATGTAGACTAGGGAGTTTGGTGATTTTTGGCTTAGGTCGGGTCGGGTGGTTACCGGAATACCGGGTGGTTTTCTGGCGGTTTCGGCCGGTTTCGGCCTTGGCAAGAGGTCGCACGAGCTGTGGGAGTGGGCTGGAGTTAGAGAGGATTCTAAAGAGAGATTGGCTTGAGAGAGAAGGAGAATGAAGAAGTGATTAGAGTTAATGATGGATGAGACTTTATAGGCTAGGCTAATGGCCCGATTAAGTGAAGTAAAGTGCGGTTTAGTGGACTAAGCCAGGGCTGCCGAAAATTTAAGGCAATTAGGGAGGGGAAATGGTCACTTAGAGTGTAGGGGAAGCAAGAGGAAGAGTGATGTGAGGTGATGGATGGATGATGGGAGGTGATGGATGTGAGAGAAATTCAAATTTGTGGTGGGAGAGAGACTTGAGCCACCGGCCATGGAGGGGGAAGTCGCGGCTTGGGGCTGTCCAATCGGAGCCGTGGGTTTGAGCCATGGCTTGGGGTTGAGCCGTGGCTTGATGGCTCGGCTTGGCTGAGCTGTGGGTCCCACTCGGTTGAGAGAAAGCCGGAAAATGCTTGAAACTTGATTGAGCTCGCATCCGACCTCCGATGTCCAATTAATTTGGAGATTTGGAATGCTTGAATGACGAGGATTTGAATAAGCCTAATATCGCCACGTGTCGTGTGAACGAACGTTCGGGCGACTCGGCGCCTCGAGAGTCGATTTTGCCCTATTTGGAGGTTCGGAGCGGAGTTCAATGTCCCTCGGTCCCCGATTGCTCTTTGCGCATCCTAACATTCATTTTGGCGATCCTTTTGCCCCATGAGGGATCGTTGGCTCGTCGCCCTCGGTCGGGGACTGTCGGCCCGGGAAGACCTAGGGACTTTGACCGGGGTTTTCTCAGTGTGCCCTGAATGTCTTGAGGTGCTCGGGGCTCGTTGTGAGGTGCTCGGGGATCGTTGTGATCTCTGTTCTTCGTGGACGTGCCCCGAAGGCTCGCCGGGAGACGTTCATGACCACTGAAACGTCCCTCGGGAAACCGAGTCGAGTTCCGGAAGGTCATCTGAAGCTTGTTCCCCGACCCTGGTGGTCCCTGGGTGCCTGTAGGCCCGTTTTGGGGGGCCGTCTGCTTGTCAGTGGAGCGGGCCCCGAGAGCTCTGTCAGAAAAGGCGTACGTGAGAGACCGGGAAATGCGTCCGGACGTGTCATTGGTCACTTTGGCACTGAGAGTGATTTTTGGAGTCCCATATTGGGCACTTTTCGGTGCTTCAGTGACTCGGTGATGAATAGTGCCACAGTGCCCGCTCCGTCGTTTTTCGGGATTCCTTGTTCGTTCGTTCTTCTGACTGCTCTCCTCCGCTTTTTTCAGTGACCTAGCTCTTTATCCTATCGCTCATGACCCCGTGCCCGCCTATTTACCTCTGATTGCCGGGCGATGAATAGTGTCCCGAGCTTTGGTAGGGAATCCTAGTGTGGGAAGCCGGTGGGCCAAAATGGGGTGCTGACAGCTTGCCCCTCTTTGGTTGCATGCTCGGTTAGAGGATGTAGCCAAAGATCATGAGAGGCACCCTTTTGGTCCCGGCGGCCACTTCTATCGTCGTTCTCTGTGGTAGCTCACCCCCCCTATCATGAGATAGTATCGTGAGTGGGATTTGGGGAATGTGAAGTGGTAGGTGAAGGGCCGAAGCCCGCAAAAAGTAGTAAAATGGACGAGAAGTCCGTGGACGCGAAGTCCGAAAAGCAGTAAATGTGGACGTGAAGTCCGGAAAGCGGTAAAGTGGACGCGAAGTCCGAGGAAGTCCCTAAAGCGGTAAATGCGGACGTGAAGTCCAGGGACGCGAAGTCCCTAAAGCAGTAAACGTGTGCAGAGTACAAGGGAAAGTAAGGACGGGGATGGATGCTAGGCGGTATGTCGGGGACGTCGGCAAAGGCAGATTGTCCCCTTCCAAGTCGAGCATGTTATTTGTCGTTTCCCTGAGCTAGGGTCAAGAGAATCCTTTATCACGCCTTCCATTCGGCTCGAAGCCCCGATCTGTCGCGCAAGCCAACCGCGTGTTCGTCAAGAAGGAGGTGCCCCTTGGGATTCCCAATCCACCTGTGCATGGAGACAGAGAAACCTACAAAGGGTGTCAGTTGCACTTAATCGGTGAGACGGGTTACATGTAAGAGGAATCTATGTAAAGATGTGTCGGGGATTTGATATCGGTGACCATTGCAGGGTGGTCGTGTCCCTATCGGAGAATGGCTTTTTCTGAAACGGGTAGCCCGTAGAATATGTGCGTAAAGGTAATAGAAGGGATCTTATGGGATCCTCCAAGTCAAGGATACGTTGATTTGACCCCCATTTCGAAGCGAGTCTCGAGCCTGGAGAGTCGAAGAGAGTTTGCTTGCGTCGGAGAGTGCCGAACCACTACTCGGTGTAGCTTCACAGGGAAAGTGTCGCTTTTCTTTCGTGGTCGAGCCGACATTGTCCCCTAACTTTTGCCTAGGTCGCGGGATGCGCAACAGCCTAGTGGGGTATTTTATTTGACTTTTCTCACATGAATGCTCACCTTTTGCTATGATCCCCCATGTTTGGGTGGGATCGAACCCCTCGGGTCCTCTAACTTTTGCCTAGGCCGCCTCGAAGAGGTTTTTGACCTAGCGAGGAAGTGACTTGTACTCTCCTTTTGCCGCGACCACCCTTTGCGGGATTTTAAGTCGTGCCACTCGTTCCCTAGCTTTTGCCTAGGCCGCCTCGAAGAGGTTTTCGACCTAGCGGGAAAATTTATTTTTTTTCTCTCAAGACAGCTTAGTATTGGGCAGGTTGTGGGAATTGAAGCTCGTCCACGGAAATAGAAATGTCTTACAATGAAAGGGGCACGGAGCTCGGGGAATAAAGAATATACAAGTGCTCACGGATAATACTTCTTAATGGCGTCAGCGTTGACGGGAAGGGCATTTTCGGTGCCGTCCATGTCGCTCAAGATGACCGCTCCTCCGGAGAAAACCTCTTTGACGACGAAGGGGCCGTCGTATTTGTACGAGAACTTCCCTCGAGAGTCCGGCGTAACGTGTAGGACTTTCCTCAAAACGAGATCGCCGGGGTTGAAATCGCGGTGGCGGACTCTTGCGTTGAAGGCTCGAGCCATTCTTTGTTGATAGCACTGTCCGTGGCATAGCGCTTTCAGTCTCTTCTCATCAATGAAATTCAACTGTTCGTACCGCTGTTTTGCCCACTCTGCTTCTTCAAGTTCTGCCTCGGCAAGAATCCTCATGGAAGGGATCTCTACTTCGATTGGGAGGACGGCCTCCATGCCATAGACTAGCCAGTACGGGGTTGCCCCGGTTGAGGTCCGTATGGAAGTACGGTACGCCAAGAGTGCATAGGGGAGCATCTCGTGCCAATCCTTGTAGTTCACCGTCATTTTTTCGATGATCTTCTTGATGTTCTTATTCGCCGCTTCCACCGCTCCGTTCATTTGGGGACGGTACGGGGTGGAATTGCGATGTCGGATTTTGAATTGTGCACAGAGCTCATCGATGACCTTGTTGTTCAGGTTCTTGGCGTTGTCTGTGATGATTGTCGCAGGGACCCCGTACCGGGCGATGACGTCGCGTCTGAGAAAACGGGCCACGGCTTTTGCGGTGACTGACGCAAGAGTGATGGCTTCGATCCATTTGGTGAAGTAGTCGATCGCCACCAAAATGAACATGTGTCCGTTAGATGCTTTGGGATTGATCGGGCCAATCACATCCATCCCCCACATCGAAAAAGGCCATGGTGCCGTCATGGGGCGCAATTCGTTGGGCGGCGCTTTGATCTGATCGGCATAAACCTGACATCGGTGGCAATGTCTGACTTGCTTTACACAATCAGTCTCCATGGTGGACCAATAATAGCCCAGGCGCATGATCTTCTTAGCGAGCATGAGACAGTTCATATGGGGTCCACAGTTTCCTCCGTGCACTTCCTCCATGAGGCGTCGCGATTCGTGTTCATCGATGCACCGGAGGAGCGTGGAGTCGAAGGAACGGCGGTAGAGTATCTCGCCGCTCAAGAAGTAATGTATCGCGAGGCGCCTGAGAGTCTTCCGATCGCGGCGATCGGCGAATGGGGGGGTGTCAGCACCCCATTTTGGCTCACCATTCCAAACAACGATATCAGCAATGATCCAAGCCACAACTTGAGCAAAAGACAGAAAACGGTTCGGCAGAGCAACAAATCACTATTTATCCTCAAGTTGGCAAAATTGAACAAATGACCCATGGACGTGACAGAAGGACTCTAGGGGTCACCAAAAGGCAACAGAGCGACCAGAGAGCTCAACAATGTCCAAAACCGGCATTTTCAGTATATCACACGGACGGTACTATCTTCCGATAGTTCGCTCAATCGTCAGAAGATAGCCAATATTGGACTCCAAAAATCCACTCCAATGCCAAATAGATGAAAAGTGTCCTCAAAGGCATTTTGCAAATCATCTGCTCTATACAGAACAACTTTCTGTGTACAGACAACTTTTCAGTGGAAGTCCAAAAATGCCGGTTTCCTGGAGAAAAGTTAATTCCAAATATCAGACGTGGCCATGCCCCATCAGCACACAGAGCATGATCAATGCTTCAGATGACTCTCGGAAGTCACACAGACGCTTCAAATGATTTCCGAGCGGCAAAACAAGCATACCCTTCCTCAGAAGAGCATAGCCGGAGACTGGTCTGATGGAATTACGGCAAATGAAGTTCATACCGCATTGCCCTAAAAACTCTAGCGGATATTCGCAATTGGGCAAAACAGACAGCAAAACGTTTATCAATTTCCCGAGTAACCTCCGAGGAGCGGAAATGGCCTTTTTCAGTGGAAATGCATATCCGGAGGTTCTTTTCACGGAAACTTGATGTCGAGTGTCTACCCTACATCATGTTAGCCTTCTCAAGGCTCAACGTGGAATCGTCGGAATAAACCACACGACTCATCTAGACCTCCCGAGCAATGCTTTAGAGGTCTCAGATACACTTTTCAAGTCCTTGGAGGTCTGACCTTGACAAACAGAGATTACAGTAATCTCCGGAGTACCCAAACAACTCAGAAGTCATCCTGAGAAATCCAGTTTCGGCCTCCTAGGACGTCTCCGGCCCCACGTTAGCATTATCGGCTCAAGGGATGATTGTTCACGTTGTCTGACAATTTATGTCAAAATGACCAACGTGAGATGCAGATACGAGATATGCTATCAGAAGCGGACAACTTCGCCCTGGTCACTTACAATGAGCAAAACCGGCTTCCGAGCCTCACACACATCCGGGACATTTCTCCATGAAAAATGTCAATCTTCGGCCTTTTCCTCTTCCTCTCTTGCCCTCACCTAGCCCAAAATATCTTTGGTCTTTCTAGTCAACACTCAAGCCATTAACTCCACCTCCATTAATGCTTCTTGGCTCTTCCTCATCAAGATACATGGAGGACATTCATCCTCATCTCCATTAGGGCAACCGACTTTTGTTAATGAGGCCCTTAATGGTGCTTTGTTTTGCTTAATTGCTCATTAGCTTCACATATATATTGCATACTTGTCATTAAGTTAATCATTCATGAAGCACACGTGATCTTGCTAGTTTCTCCCTCTCGAAAATGCTCTCAACTTCTCAGGAACCAGCAGCAAGCAAATAACTTGATGAAAACCGAAAACCAAGCCAAATATCCTTAGAGTTTAGGTCGGGATCCATAGCGGGCACTATTCCGACTTATATCCAAAATTCCTCAAACCTCATGGACGACATGTTTTGGACCCAAGGATTCCATTTCTGAACCCAGTTTTTTAGTTTGAAGTCATTTGCTGATCGTTTTCGGTCGTTTTAATCATTTCGGGTAAAGTTGGAGCTCTCGGGTGAACAGTGACGCGTCACTAGCGTCACCAGCTCCACCAGCGCCCGTCACCGAGCACCCCAGCGTCCGTCATCGAGCACGCCCGTGCCTGTCACCAGCACCCGTCACCAACCCGTCGCCAGCGCCCGTCACCGAGCACCCCAGCGCCCGTCACCGAGCACCCCAGCGTCCGTCATCGAGCACGCCCGTGCCTGTCCCCAGCGCTCGTCACCGAGCACCCCAGCGTCCGTCATCGAGCACGCTCGTGCCCGTCACCAGCGCCTATCACCGAGCACCCCAGCGTCCGTCATCGAGCACGCCCGTGCCCGTCACCGGAGCTCGTCACCAGCGCCACCAGCGCTCGTCACCAGCGTCACCAGCGCCACCAACGCCCGTCACCAGCGTCGCCAGCGCTCGTCACCGAGCACCCCAGCGTCCGTCATCGGCGCTCGTCACCAGCGCCACCAACGCTCGTCACCAGCGTCACCAGCGCCACCAGCGCCCGTCACCAGCGTCGCCAGCGCCCGTCACCAGCACCACCAGCGCCCGTCACCGAGCACCCCAGCGTCCGTCATCGAGCACGCCCGTGCCTGTCACCAGCACCCGTCACCAGCGCCACCAGCACCCGTAACCGTCGCCAGCACCTGTCACCGTCGCCAGCACCTGTCACCGTGCCTGACGCCCGTCCTCGTGCCCGACGCCCGTCACCGTGCCTGACCGTGCTCGTGCACGCCCACCCTTGCACTCGAATACTCTCTCAAGGGTTCCACCGAGTCACCCGACTCTCAAACACTTCCCCGACTCTTTCCTCGTATCCCGAGGCTAGGTAAAACATTCTCGACCTAGAGGAGTTAGGGCTTTTCATATTTTTGCATGGCTATGGAGTATTATGGTGTTTCATTCATGTTTAACTTGCAAAATTCAATTTTTATGCAATTTTATGTTATATTATGCATGTGCACTACCTCATGACTTGCTAGCATGTCGGAAAAGGGCTTGGATCATCGTAAAGAAGACTATCCCGACCCGACTATGGCAAACTAACTCTCGGCCAAGTCTCTAAATGAGAGGGTTGAGACTTAAATTGCTCTTTCCGGGTTAAGATCGGTCTCCTTAGCCGATGCAAGTTAGTTTCCGAGCTTGTTGTATCCTTATTGCATGCATGAAGCCGGTGTTATTTTATCATTTCCTTAACTAACACATTTGTGAATGTTTGTATGTTTAAATGAGCTAAACAAATCGTGATAACACCGGCTTTTTGTTAAAAAGGAGTGTTATTTATCACGGTTGATGTTTGAGCATGCGAAAAATAATTAAACCACGACTAGGAAATCATTTGTGACTCGGATAGAGTCATGAGAACCTTCGGCCACCTTTTATAAGATGAAGCCGAGGGCTTCTTGGCCTTCCTTGGGTCAAGAATGATTTCCTTATCTCAAGTTTAATTCGTTTATCGGATGGTGTGAATTTTTTTAACTTCAATGTCTTTACGATTCCTATGTTAAAGTATCGTTTAAAGACTCTTTTAAAATAAACGTACATGGATTCATGTATCGAGGACTCATTTGGATCCATTCGGTTATAAGGATATTGTCAGTTATTCAACTGAATTATCCTTGATCGTTATGGGTTCATTTTGGTCGTCGAATCACGAATCATTTTCCTAATTAATGCATTCGGCTATAACCCTTAAGCATTAATTCCAAGAAAGGGTTAATCGGAACGCCCACATGATTAAACCCACTTCACACTGATAAAGTTTGCACAAATTGGCCGTTAACTGATAACTCGCGTCGACGAGTCGTCAAATGACGTTGATGCCCTTTTCAAACTTATCAATTTCGAAACCCGAAACACGCGGTCCGATGTAGCATGGACGTCTGAAAAGGGCTTCTGTGTCTCAACTCGAGTTTTTACCTGATTCCAGGTAGCTCAGGTCACGATACAGAAGATCTTTCTAGATCACTTCCGGGCAGATCGACCGGTTCCTTGGCTTTTTTCGGGGTTCTTGCACAACCCTGGACGATCTAGGGATTTGGTTGACACCGGCTACAGGCCGAGGTCGCCCGCACTACGATGTTTCCCCTTTTCTGAAAACAATTTTCAAATAAAGGGCAAAAATCGTCTTTTCACAATTCAGCGACACTCTTAGGGTTAGCATGACAGAAACACTACAGTACGCGATAAGAACGGGCTACCTGTTCAGGTGCAGGTTCATCTGCATAGTCTTTTCCTATCTAACTGATGAGTTTCTGTCATCCTAACATAGACTCGGGTAACTAGAACGGTTATCTCTGTCAGAAAACATGTAAAAATGCTGATTGACCTTTCACTCGACCTAACCAAACACTAGATAAGGGTCAGGAGGAATTCTAGATTCCAAATCTAGAGTCAAAACACGAGTTTGGTTAATCCAGTGGTAATTCAGTGTCACAATACGGAACAACTGTAAAAGCAATCCACACACCTGAGATTTGACTCTCTTTGTCAAGTTCTCAAAACAAAGCCGAATGCTAAAACATTGGCACATGTTTGATTGTTTAGCATATGGCATTTGCTTGCAAAAACACCCCTTGGTTAATAATCTGTTAATTCACGTAAACACGACAATAACAAACACTTTGTCTGTTATTAACATGTTGTGTGTTATCTTTCCGCACCTGCTTGCCATGCGGGTCGAGCCTGATCCTTAGGCCGAAAAATATTAGGGTTCAACGCCCTAATCATCGACCATAGGGTCCAACACCCTAATCAACACTCACAGAGTCCAACGCCCTAATCATCGGTCTTTTCCCTAAACTCACGGTGAGTTAGAGTGGAATAATAACCGAACGCAAAACGACTGGAATTCAACCCTTTTGTAATTTGTATTTATTGTTTTCGAGAGCATTGTAAGGATTTCATTTTGTACTTTTATTCTGTAAGAATTCAAGTCGGTGAGCGAACGGTCCGAGAGTCGAATTAATCGAATCGGTCTAATGCTTGCCCAGATACAAGTAAATCCAAGAACTCGTGGTTCAAGTTCACGCAGGGATTCAACCTCCATGGTTCGATGAACTGTAACACAAGATTGTGAACCAACTCCCCGACATACGGGTTTACTTCTCTCTCGGCTCCTCAACCGACATCGTTTGGTTCACCGAATCTCCGGTGTCAAAACGTGCGAGCCGAGTACAGCTTAATTCATGCGGTAAATCATAAAACATGCAAGCCTAGTAAACCAGAGTACCGAAAGGGTGTGCGGGATATAGGCCCGTACATAACATGAACCCCCGAACACGGATTTTACGGTTCCGCACAGATCAATGCCTTAACAACAAACTAGGTGTTCCATACCCCTAGACCCGGGTGACTTATCCGCCCTCGACCTACGGGTCGTAAAATGATAAGTGGCGACTCCTTCTCTCACGCGTGTCCGTCACGCGTCCCCACGGGAAGGTGGACACCCCCCAAGCCGCGCGATCCAAAAGCGCGCAATGCGGGCCCCGACGAGAGTCCACATTCGGGTCCGTACAGCTTGGCGACTCCTCTGGGGACATACTTAGTTGGTTCAGGCTCGATTCGTTTGCTTGCTTGCATGTTCATTTACCGCTTCCTACAATTTTCTGCTTATCTACTTTATGCACCTTTACCTTCTGCACTTGCATTGCATCATTCTAGTGGATTTAGGTACCTTGCCTGAAATCCCACGGGCGCCGATTTAGGAAGCCAGGTTAGTCAGAGGTTCCGAGTAAGGGAATGGATCGAGTCGGCTCCGCCACCGAACCGGCCCCCAAAGATCCTCGCTCGATTTCAAGGAATTGACACCCTTGAATCGGGAGCCCCCATCCCTAGTTAGTGGTTTTCCCAATAGAACATTGGAACCATGCATAAACAGGGACTGTCATGCTGGACCAAAAATAACCTTCACGCCGCCAACCGACCCAAAAGTTGAGTCTTTGAGTCGGCTCGTAGTTTTTCTTTTAGGCGAGCCTTTTGTTGTTTTCACTAAAGGAGTGTTGTATAATGTAAAGAACTCGTGCTATAATTTATTTTCTGCACCTGCATGCATGTTTTCAAAACAAACTAGGACATTGCATCAGTTTGTTTATAAACATTAAACCAACATCTTCTCCATTTAGGTAAGAATGGATCGCTCGCGTCCCTGTCCTAGGCTTGATATCATCATCACGCCATCTGCGGACATTACTCGCCTTTGGAACACATTCCGCCCAGTGGACCGTGCATTCCTCCGGCTCATCATAGGAGACCTACCATTACTCGCCGATTCTCCCGTTGATTGGACCCTACTCAGAACTGCCATTAGTTTTTGGGACACTCAGCGAGCCGTTTTCAGCTTTCATGGGACAGAGTTAGCCCCCACAGTAGAAGAATATGCGACACTCCTTCAGCGGTCTACACCGATTCATGACATCGTGGTGCCTAACCAGTTTGCCACGATACAGAACAGACTAGCCATCCTTTTAGGTCTCCGCAACGAAGAAGTTCATTGCGAGCTTCAATATGGAGGGGAGCACAGCATTAGGACTACATGGCTCATAGATTTCATACAGGCCCGTGCTCTGAATGCCACGGGAGAGTCTTATCAGCGTGACGCTTGTCACGGGTTTCTTTTGCTCATCTTCGGGACTATGCTATTCCTGTACTCGTCGAACCTCACAGACAGGGCACTTGCTCAGGTCATCCTCCAAGTGGTAGGAGGCCATAGTTATGTGGAAGCCGTTTTGGCTGAGACCATTCGGTCTCTTGACTATGTACGAGAGAATTGACGGGGCAGGATGAGAGGATCCCCACATCTGCTTCAGATTTGGCTTCTAGCACATATCAGACCGTTTGGCTTATCCCATCCTTTTTCATGTATCACCGACGAGCGATCACTCATCGCTCTTTTATTTCATGTGTTTCGACCCTCCGACCGTAACTACACCGACTGGATGCGGTTTATGGAAGAACTCACCCCAGCACAGTTTTTATGGACTACACGTTGGAATCCTGGCGGTCCCATGATCATTGGATGTTCTTCAGTTATAGGACTTCCCTTAATCATTCATTTAGGGAGCACACTTATCTTTCCAGCCCGAGTCATTAGACAACTCGGTGGGCTACAAGATATTCCTATAGAGGCAGATCGCACTTCACACCGTTTCAGGTGGGCAAACACCACAATTTCACTCCCGGATAGGATTCTACGGGTTAGAGAGGTCCGACGCTTATGGAGCACGCGCATCGTCCAGGAACTGTACTTCCCAGAGCATCCCACTGACGAGGAGCGAGTTTTCTCAGCTACAGCAGCGTATGTGATGCAGTTCCATCCGTATGGATTCGCACCTGTTCGTCGGCTACGCATGCCACAGATGCTGCAGACACCGCAGGCAGACATTCCAAATGCAGAGAGCTCAGTCCAAGGAGCCGTGCGCACAAAGCTGCAGGTTATTAGGGCAGAGCGAGATCGTCTTCGCTGTGAGCTAGTGGATATTCATGCAGAACTCACCGACCACAGAGAACTTCAGAGCGAGTTAACTCAAACTCGTGCACGTGTAGTGAGCCAAGACAGGGAGATAGCGCGTTTGAGCGCTACGTTGGATCGGGCGCAGTCAAGAGCACGCAGGATCTCCCATCCTTGAGCTCAGTTGCTGAGCATTTTTGCCTGTACAGAACCCGCGTAGCGCTCACTCAGCTACGGGTCGTAACAGTTGTCGGTTTAATGTTTATGTTTCCTTTCGAACAGACTGCCTTTGTAAATTATGAAACGTGAATCAAACTGATGTAATGGCATTAGTGTTTTTAAACTCATACATCTCATGCATTCATATATTGTCATTTACATCTCGAAGATGGTCAACACACAACAATTACACTTATACACTTACACATACACAGGTACTAACAACTGGCGTCGCATCGATATCCTACTCGGGCACGCAGAAGAATGGCCAAAGAGCAACAACCCGTTATCTCGGAGCAAGACGCGCCACCGATGCCTGTACAGTCCCTTCCGGAAGACACACGCGTGATGTCATCTCCAGCATCTATAGCGTATTCCGGCGCTTTTCCAACGCACTTCCCTTCTCCTGCACAGGCGTCATCCAATGTTGTCGATCCCGTGCATTTTGCTGCACTCGAAGGGATGGTTAACCAGTTGGCTGCCAACATGAATACCAATATGACAGAGCTCATGGCTATGCTTCGGGATCAAAACCGAGCTTCCTCGAGCCACACTCCGCCTCCTGAACGCAGGACAACTGTTCACCGGAACCCGATCGACCCTCCTATTTATGTGACTGATAGCGAAGATATGTCTTTTCCAGCAATGACATATGTGCCGACAGTCAGCCCAGTCAGTGATCCTATGCCACCACCACCGGCTCCTACATCAGTGCCGTTTCCACCCGCGACATTCTTATCAACAGATCCCGCGATGCTCACTTTGCCGCCGCTCACCATACCTACTCAATCTCCAATTTACACCGTTCCACCACCGATGGTTCCTCCAGTCGCGATCACACAAATCCCTGCTCCCACTGCGGAACCTTTTTCCTTCCAAGCTCCACAAACCCAAATGAGCTTCTCCTACCAAACTCCACCGCCTCTAAATATTCCCCCCACTGAGCCAGGCACGCCTACTCATGCCGCACCTGCAGTTCTACCGACAAACATTCCTCCTGAAAATGAACAGGAGAAAAGAATGAAGAGAATGGAGGAAACCATTCGAACCCTCCAAGCAGGCACGTCTCGTCCTGACTTCGGTGACAGTGACTGGAATCTCTTTCCGGGCATGTTGCTGCCCCCTAAGATCAAGATTCCAGATTTTAAGAGGTACGATGGGACCAAAGACCCTCGGCATCATCTCCGTCACTATCATAGCAAAATGCTTTCGTATTGGGATTACGAGGAATTTGTCATCCAGACTTTCCAAGACAGTCTTACGGGATCGGCGCTAGATTGGTTTATGACCCTGAAAGCCGGCGACATCCCTACATGGACAGATCTTTCTCAGAAATTCCTCGACCAGTACCGATTCTGTGCAGAGACACCTCCTACTCTTCTTGATCTTAGCATGACAGAGATGAGAGAAAGTCAAACTTTCGAAGCATACGCAACGGAATGGAGAGGAAAAGCGGCAAAGCACATTCCACCAATCACTGAGCAACAGCAAGTTCAACTGTTTCATTCTACACTCAGAGGCGCATATTACTTACATCTCCTGGCTCATACTTCCTCTTTCTCAGACCTGATTGAGGCAGGAAAGAAGTTGGATATGGGTGTTAAGCTAGGAAGAATTGAAGGCCCGTCAAGGAAGAAGGACGGAGAGACACCGAAGAAACAAATTGCCGGAATATCCAGAAGAGGCAAAGACGCAACTATTGGCATCATCAATTCTGGACATCAAGCTCCATAGCCAATGTCGGTGGACTACACCCCTGCATTACCGACTTCTCGGGCATATGCGCATCCCGTGCAGTATGTGCAACCTCATCAAACGCCGCAAGCTTATTTCTCAACCCCGCCCACTGTTATCCAGTCGCAACCTCCGCAACCATATCCTCCTATTCAAGTTCAACAAGTTAGACCCCCGGCTTCGAGACCTCCTTAGCCGGCTCAACGTGTTCCAGCTCCTAGAACTCAACATGACAGTGCTGCTCAACCGCGTTCGCGCAAGCCATACACCAATTTACCAGCTCCCCCCTCTCACATATTCAGACAGCTCCTTGCAGGCGACAAGATCAAAACAGAAGCACAAGGTCCCCGTTTCGATCCGTCCATGCATAACCAAAATCTTCGCTGTGAATTTCATCAGGGTGCTCCTGGTCACACTCTGGATACTTGTTGGAGACTCCGGGATAAAATCCAGGAGATGATTGATGCAAGACAAATCTCCTTTAACGAGGTGAAGCCGCCGAATGTCCGTGCAAATCCTCTTCCTGATCATGGATCAGGTTCAGGACCTTCTGTGAACATGATTAGCATTGCTGCTATTGAGGAGGAAGAAGACGCGCAAAAGGCCTCAACTCCATTTGCCATTAACTATGCTCCAGTAGAAGTCGCATTCGCTCCCGCCCCGTTCGTTATAGAAGTTCCTGCAAAGGAGCCTTATCACGATAGTCGAGTTCCCTGGACATATGAGAGCGAGGTTGCCAGTGCAGAACTGGAAATGAGCGCGATGGGAATCACGCGTTCAGGACGGGTTTATCAGGGTCTAGAGCCTGTTGACAAAGGAAAGGCTCCTGCTACTGAGTTCTCAACCGTTCCAAAAGCCGTGTCACACTCTACAAAGAAGGTCACCGATCAAGAAGCCGAAGATTTCATGAAGGTGATCAAAGCAAGTGAATACCAAGTGGTCGAGCAAATGAGCAAGTCACCAGCTCATATATCGCTGCTCGCATTGCTTTTGAACTCCGAACCGCATCGGAACGCTTTGCTGAAAGTTCTCACTACGGCACAAGTCCCAAAAGATACTGCACCGGATAGAATCGAGGAGACGATGAACTCTATTTTCTCGAATCAGATTTCTTTTTCGGAAGACGAAATTCCCTCGGAAGGACAAGGACACTTGCGGGCATTGCATATAGTTTGCAAGTGCAACAACCACGTCGTTGGTCGAGTCATGATCGACAACGGCTCTGCTCTTAACGTTTGCCCCGTCTCCACGTTGAAACAGATGAACGTGGACATGAGTCGCATTCGTGCAAGCAAGACCACCGTTCGAGCCTTTGACGGTTCTAAGAGAGTGGTGAACGGTGAAATTGATCTCCTAATTGATGTGGGTCCTTGCTCATTCTCTATTACCTTCCAGATCCTTGAAATACCCAAT